>NW_027528417.1:13979363-13979603 GCF_008692635.1 Crocuta crocuta | reverse complement strand
GCCTCCCCATACCTTACATGGACAAATGCGTGCAGGCAAAGTCAGGAATTCAGGCCCCTGACGTCAGCCTCCAGCTCTCAGGGCACCGCACGGGAGCCCGAGGGGAGGGGGTGGGGACGGTGGGGAGGAAGGAGGGGAAAGGCACCAACCAGCAGCAGCTCCAGCACTGCCGAAGTTTCACTTTTTGTCTGTGGGTCCGCTCCCGGCCCCCGCGCCAGCTTTCCCGGGATAAGTAGCGCT
>NW_027528417.1:13956423-13979338 GCF_008692635.1 Crocuta crocuta | reverse complement strand
TGGAGTTTTCGGGAAGCGTCGACCTGGGACTGGGCGGGGTTGGAGCCCTTCCCTGAGCGCCCCCTGCCCGGGCTTTTCTGGGCGTCTAGGGGGCGGGGCCACACCCAGCCGCTCGGAGCTTTCGCGGAATCTCAGTTGTCACAGTGGAAAAGGGCCTAGGCACCCAGTCATTCAAGTTCCCCCATTTTACAGTCGGCGCAGTTGAGGCCCGGAGACGAGGAGGGCCTCCCCGGGGTCACTCTCTCGAGGCCGAGCCATAATCGACATAGATGGTCCTCAGCTGCTGGTTCCTTTTCTGCAAGGATTTCTCCAGCACTCACTGTGTGCCAGGCGCTCTGTTGGGTGGGTGTGCGGGGTCTGAGACGCCGTTGGGGCCCAGGCCCTGCCCTCAGGGAGTGCTTAGTCGACCGGGGTGCCCGACCAGACCCAGGATAAAGTGCGGAGTGCCGCGGGTGGGGGAGAGGCGTGAAGAAAGTTTGATTTCCCTCTTTGGAGGGGTCGGGCTCGATCAAGGCGTTGAAAGATTGGGGGTTTTCTGAAGCCCGCCAGAGACAGGAAGGCCATTTGCGCGGGATTGGGGCGGGGGTGGGGTGGGGTGGGGGAATGAGGACCCAAGAAGACTAAATAAATTGTGGAGAGTGGAGATGAAGCTGAAATGTGGCTGTGTTGGGGGCACGGGGTGGATGGAGGGGGGGCATGAGTCGAGATGAGCACTGGAATTGCGCTTGGCTCTACAGAGCTCCGCCTTTGGGACTTGGAGCGCTCCAGGAACTGAAAGGTCTCTCTGACTTCCCTTCTCTTCCCTTCCCAGGGATCCACTGCCTTCCGGCTGCCTCCAACACAAAATGTAAAAATTTAGGGTCATCTCTGAGCTACTTCCCTAGTACCAGACTCACTTAACTTTGTTTCCAGTACCCTTTTCTCAATTGCTTCCCTCCCAAGGAAACTCATTCTCACTAAGGTGTTAGTGACTTAATGGCTTGCCTTTCCCAGAAAATTGCATTTTAAGGAAGACTTTAAGTAGAAGGGGGGAAGTAGCTCACTGCCCCCACCCCCCGGCCTCCATTCCTCACCCTCCCACACTCTTACAGGCAGGAAACCAAACACAAAGGGCCAGAGGAGGGGAGTGCTAGCTCTGGAGCCAGCAGTGAGCAATGGTGGATGGTGGGGCGCCAGAACTATGAACAGGGTTCTCTCCACTCCACAGCCAGCCCACCCGCTTCCAGGTTCCTGCCAGCACCAGGGGTCAATTAAAGGCAAGAGCCTGTATCTTGCATTTAATCTTTGGGAGGCAGCCCCCCAGCCACAACACCCGGGCTTTTATAGTCTAGAACATGGACTGTAGATGGGAGATACGTACTTGGGGTTTGCTGACTGACTGGTTGAGTGTATAGGCCGGGGCCTTTGGGCCAGGCATTCTCCCAGGCAGTAGGTGGGCCTGGAGTGGGCTTTGGGGATAGGCCGAAAGAGGAGAACTGAGCTTCTGAGCTGGCTGACTCTGGCTGGGACTGAGGAGGACCCTTTTTGTGGCGACCTATTCTGACGGAGAGGTCCCTGCTCTGGGATGGCAGGCCCTTCCAGGCAGTGCTTGGTGGAGAGGAGGCTTCGTTACGAAGGGAGTTTGGATCTGACTTGAAGTCCTCTTTTGAGGGTGTTGGTCAGGCCGGGACATGATTGAGAAGAGGAGGGACTGGCAAGGGGAAGCCTCTTTGCTGCCCAGGTCCAGCCCGAGAGGCAGTAGTTTGGCCTAAGGGTGTTCCCAGTGGGTGTTCATTCATTTACTCCGCATATATTACTGAGTACCTCTCATGGGCCATTGGCCAATGTGAGAAATTTGTAGCGGGTTTCTGTGTTTCACTGAGACAAATACGTCTTATTTCACCAATTCCAAAACACACTTCACATTTTAACATGACTGAAATTGGGTTCTTTTCTAATCACAGATGTGTCATAGCTGAACAGTTTTTCATTCTAAGTTGATAATGATACATCGTACAGTTGCTGGTTTAGATTTGAGAAAATTTGCTCATTATGCCCTTTATGAACGTACAGGGCTCTGCACCTTATTAAACAGTTTCCCATCAGACACTCCATTTGGATAGCAAAAAAGTCCTTGGAGAATTGGGCCCGGTGACACATGGTCATCTTCATGTGAACCTTTGCCCAAGGTCGCATGGCTAATTAGAGATGTGCTCAAAATGACAGCCCCGAACTTTGACTCTTGGTGTGTTAATATGTGACTTGACTTTGCTGTTTCCCTGGCGCTGATTAATGGGAAAGGGGGAAAAGGCAAACTGGATTTGATTTCCGAATTGTGGCTTACGATGCCGCCATGATGGTGGGTCTTTGGCCAAGGCCGGAGAAGCAGGGGACGGAGCACATAGCACATAGCGGTAAGTTCTGGAGCCAGCCTCCAGTGAACCGCAGATGGGTTGGGGCTAGGGGTACAAAGAAGAGGGGACACAGTGCCTGTCTTTGAGGAGCACGTGTGGGGGGTGAGGCTGTTAGGGGGGTATGTTCCGGCTACTCTGCACTGAGGAGGGTTCCCCTCAGGGAAGCAACCGCAGAAGGAGGAGTGTCTGAGGAGAATCTTTAGGGCTAAGCAGGAGTTGCTTTGTGNCTGGCGCTGATTAATGGGAAAGGGGGAAAAGGCAAACTGGATTTGATTTCCGAATTGTGGCTTACGATGCCGCCATGATGGTGGGTCTTTGGCCAAGGCCGGAGAAGCAGGGGACGGAGCACATAGCACATAGCGGTAAGTTCTGGAGCCAGCCTCCAGTGAACCGCAGATGGGTTGGGGCTAGGGGTACAAAGAAGAGGGGACACAGTGCCTGTCTTTGAGGAGCACGTGTGGGGGGTGAGGCTGTTAGGGGGGTATGTTCCGGCTACTCTGCACTGAGGAGGGTTCCCCTCAGGGAAGCAACCGCAGAAGGAGGAGTGTCTGAGGAGAATCTCAGACTTCTTCTGAGAAGAAGTCCCGGAAGACGAGACAGGTCTGTGAGGAGTATTCCCGTCCTGGGGAAGGTTTGTGCCTCAAGCTGTGTTTTGAATGAGCAGCATGAGGGGGGCTGTGGGAAATGGAGATTTAAATTTATCTTGTAGGCTAAAGGGTCATTACATGCTTCTCTGAAGATTGACCTGAGAAGGAGCCTGGGCGGGGGGTTCTGGAACCCTCCTCATCGCTGGGATTAGGTATTTGGGAGGTAATGCAGGAAGCGCGGTAACACATTTAGTAACTGTTTGAGTTAACCTGAGACTTTGACCCTGGCCAGTAATTAGGAGTCTTAGCTCAGGGTGCGCCTTGGTCGGTGGGTGGGAGCGCACCGGTGGGGACTTTTCCTGGAATGTGGAGTTGGATGGCTGCGCCTTGCTGGAAGAAACCCAGGTGAGGAAGGAGGGGTAAGGCTGTGCTGCCAGTGGGAAGCAGCTGTCTGGGTGGAAATCCTTTGCTCGAAGGTGTGTATGGGGTAGAGGTAAGCCGAGGGAGGAGGGAATGGATGCGTGGGCATCCGGTCCACATTTCCTGCACGCGTGGTGGAAATGGCTGGTGTGTCCCCGTGCGGGTCACAGAAACGAGAAAGAACCCTGGGTGTGGCGCTCCCCTCTCCTCACTTTCTGTGAATAGGGTGGGTGGCAGGAGGGTCAATGGGATTCATGCTTGTCAGCAGCTGAAGCACAGGCTTGAGGCTCGAAAACGTTGATCTTATCATTCTTAATAATAATAGTAATAATAATATAATAATTTTCACGGTTTTCTCAGTGCTTCTCATGTGCTTATGTAATTCTCCTACTGGTTGAGGAAGGGTGGCTTAATGATTATCCGTCTCATTTTTGCAGCTGAGAAAATGAGTTTTGGGTGAAGGAAGGTCACACACAACTACTAGTGACATGGCTAAGTGTCCAACCTTTGCCTGATCTGTAGCTTCTTCACTCTTCTCTTCTGTGTCCACAGAATGAAAATCAGTGGTGTTTTTCAGCGTTTTTTCCTTGGGGTTGAATTCAGTGCACATTCGCGGGACCCAATGGGGTCACAGTCGAAGGGTTATGTGGGTGAACAGCTTCTCAACTCCACATTGGTGCTGCTGGGGCCCTTTTCTCTTAAGGTTCCACCATTCCCTCTACCCTTTGGGTGCCTTCTCTCCCCAGACCTAACTGGAGACAACAGAGCCTCTCTCGCAAACCATCAGGACCTCCCCCATCGTTGTTCCCTCTTCACCCTTCAGTCCTGATAAGGATTTGATGTACCCCTGGAGAGAGGCAGTTGGGGCGATGGCCAAGTAGGAAGTGAGGGAAGGGTTAGTACCCTTGATCTGTGACTCCTTCAACAAGGCTGGATGTCCTCTGGGGTTGAGCTGAAGAGCTCCTGTTGGATCCTGCCCTCCCTTGGGTCATGAAGACCCCTTCCTGCAAGATGGCTTTCTGGCTCAGGACTCTGAGAGATCAACTTCAGTTCCTCCTGTGGCCTGCATGCCTTGAGTTTGTTGTTTGCATTTCAGTGACTCGCAGATAAAGGTATTTTCAGGTAGAGGAGACAGAACCTAGAAATGGCACCCAACAAATTAAATAAGACCTTGGCTGGGGCGCCTGGGTGGTTCAGTCAGTTGGGTGTCCGACTTCGGCTCAGGTCATGATCTCACAGCTCATGAGTTCAAGACTAGAATCGGGCTCTGTGCTGACAGCTCAGAGCCTAGAGCCTGCTTCAGATTCTGTGTCTCCCTCTCTCTCTTTCAAGACGAAGACCAGGGTCTGGGAGTGGAAGGGGGAGTCTCTCAATGTGCCATCCTGAGGGCGAGTGCATTGTAGCGCCTCTCGCTTTCTCTCCCACAGCCAGATGGTTGTCTTGTTCTTGAACATTCTTCTGTTTTCTTAATCTGTGCCTTTGCCTGTCTGTGGTCTCTGCCTGTTCTAAACCCATGACCCTTTAAGTTGAAGGCCAAAACCCACCTTGTGCCAGGAAGCCATTTGTCTCCTTCCGCCCCACGTGTATGTGTGATCACATACACTTCAGTCTCTTGAACTCGGTGCAGCTCAGGTGTACTGAGTGATTAACATATGCCCGGCAGAAATGCTGGATACTGGCCCACAGAGACGACTGATGCTGTGTCTCTATGGATCATTATTCCAGTATAGGAGAGCGATAAAAATAGAGCATGGGGAGGCCCTACCAGAGCGATGAACAAGGGGCTAATGGGAGCACTAGGAAGGGAGTGACCCGCCACCTGGAAGAATAGGCGCGTGCTCGCAGAGAAGACATTGCGTTGGGTTTTGAAGAGTGAGTAGGAGTTCATATGATGGACAGGGATGGAAGAGTTTTCCGTACAGAGAGACCTTGAGGTGCAGCCCTGAAGCTTTACAAGTGTTTGGTAAATGGAAGGGTGTGTTTGGAGATCGCCGTGAAAGATGGGGCTGGCCCTGAAGGGTTAGGTGGGAAAGAGCTGGCAGTTGTGGGGGGTAGGAGGGCTTTCGTGACTAATTTTTTTTTTAAAAAAATTTTTAATGTTTCTTTATTTTAGAGAGAGACAGTGTGAGCGGGAGAGGGGCAGAGAGAAAGAGGGGAACACGTAATCCAAGGCAGGCTCCAGGCCCTGAGCTGTCCGCACAGAGCCCGATGCGGGGCTTGAACCCACAAACCACGAGATCATGACCTGAGCTCAAGTCTGATGCTTCACCAACTGAACCACCCAGGCGCCCACTTCGTTACTTCTCGAGCAAAGACGGGTGTTGGGACNGCTTGAACCCACAAACCACGAGATCATGACCTGAGCTGAAGTCTGATGCTTCACCAACTGAACCACCCAGGTGCCCCAGGCTTTCGTTACTTCTCGAGCAAAGACGGGTGTTGGGGGATCTGTATTTCAGAGAGCTCTAGTGGCAGAGTGGCCCAGAGGCAGGGAGCCCCTTTAGGAGGCTGCTGGTGTGTTCCAGGGTGGGCGATAGCGGGTCTGTACCAGCCCAGCAGAGGAGAGGGGGGAGAACGGATTCCAGGAGCTGTTTGCTGTCAGACTCATAACAGGTAGTTTCATACCTCCTCTCGTCCTCATTATTTGCCAGCTTATCAGCCTTGGCTGGAAAAAAAGCTTCTATGCGAGCCAGGCTCGGAGGGAGTTGAAGCCCTGAGCTGGCAACCAGTTCCTGCCTTAGAGGTGTGGGCGGGGCCTTGGTGGCCAGAGAAACTGGATCTCTCATTGCCCAGGTGAGGAAACTGAGGCCTTGGGAAAGGGACCCAGGGCTCTGTCACATCCTTGTCAGCTGAGTCTGAATTGGGCCTCAACC
This sequence comes from Crocuta crocuta, assembly GCF_008692635.1. Taxonomy (NCBI): domain Eukaryota; kingdom Metazoa; phylum Chordata; class Mammalia; order Carnivora; family Hyaenidae; genus Crocuta; species Crocuta crocuta. Next base: position 13,973,065 of record NW_027528417.1, on the reverse strand, counting down.
CATACTCCCAGACCAGACCCTTTCAAAGGTAGTTTTGGTTCTTTTTCCGCTGAGCCTGGCTTGGCAGATTCGTTCTCTGCTTCCCCAGGACTCTGCTTTGGAGAATTCCAGAGGGGGTACCACTTGGCGATCACGATTATTGGTCTTGAACCTTATGCTTTACACTGTGAAACAAATTGATCAAGATGGTTGTTTGAGTGTGTGTGTTGTTGGGGATTGATTTCTCTTACTGCCGTTTATGCCTTTCCCTTTTGTTGCAAGAACCAAGGTTCTGACTCCACAATAAGTTCAAGGTGCCTGTGACTACCCTCAGCCCCAACCCTACCAGACCCCTTTCATTTTTATGTAGTTTTGCTTGCATAAAGGTTTTCACGCTGCCATTGTGAGGTCTGTTACAGGGTAGGTCCTCTTGTTTGCTTCCTTCTTAAATCTACTCATCACAGCCCATCTCACAGACCCCATTAGTACTGCGTTGCCTTCATAGCACTTTTTATGTGGTGGATGCATTTTACAATCATTTTTATTACTTGGCTCCCAATTGCCATCCGAGAGATGGGTCAGCAGGCTTAGTCTTGTCTTGCAGAGTGTGGGCAAGAATTCAAGCATGGAGAACCTTCCCATGGGTTCGGCTTTACGGGGCGGAATGAGAATCCCGCCTCCAGAGCCTCCGTCCTGCTCCTTAACTGTTGCAGGGAAGTATGAGAAATGAAGGGAACGTCCTTAGCAGGCCTGACGCACAGGCAGGAAACTATTAGTCTTACTTCATTGTGTGTTAATCAATTAGTATTCGCTGACAGTATTGGGTGACTTCGGAAGTCAGCTGACAATCAGGTTGGAGACCCCAAGCTCTGAGAGTCTGGGCTTTGCCATGCTATCATTTTTGCAGTACTGTTAGCAAAGGGTTTGGTGTATGGAAAGCGTACACCTCTGTTTGAGCTACCCACTAGCCCCGTGATCTTTTTTGTTAAAACGTTTTATTTATTCATTTATTTGAGAGACAGAGGGAGAGAGTGGGGCAGGGACAGAGGGAGAGGGAGAGAATCCCAAGCAGGGTCTGTGCTGTGAGTGCAGAGTCTGATGTGGGACTGGAGCTCATGAACCAGGAGATGATGCCCTGAGTTGAAAACCAAGAGTTGGGTGCTCAGCTGCCTGAGCCACCCAGGCACCCCTCGCCCTGCGATCTTAAGCAAGTTCTGGAACGTCCCTGAGCCTCAGTTACCTTCAAATACCATGCATTTGTGAGAACCAGAGGAATTTCCTTGGCAGTGCTTTCTAAACTATACTGCAGTGTGCCGTGTGGCCGCGTAGTGTATACATGTGGCGATTTCTTGCGCCTGGCATGGTGTCCTGCACACGGTGATGGTACCTTTCCCTGCTGGTGGAGATCACGGGACTTAGACCCAGACAGCTCCAAGTTCAAATCATAGCTGTAGCACTTAATGGAGAATGCTCCCAGCGGCGGTCACAGGCGTGACGTGGAGACTCACTCATCTTTAGACTTCTTATTGATGAGGGCGTCACTGTGGAGAACAGTGCGCCCTGCGGAGTGGGCTGAGTGCCACAGACACCCATGACACTTCCGCTCTGTGCAGAATGGTTTTCACCAGTGAATGGCTGTGCAGTGTCCCTTCTTCCATTGCAACCATCCTACTCATTTCATGGGATTTGTGCCTTTCAGCCCTGCGGGGTTTGCTTCTATTGCATTGATTGCGTGGGTTACCACCTCACATCAAAGCCCCCTGGGGTTCAAATGGAAAACTGGTATGGAGGGGCAGGGCCACTCCTCCCTCTGAAGCTTGTGTGGGAACCTTTCATGGGGCAGGTCAGCCAGAGGATCAGGACAGGGTGGGGTTATTTCACTGACCTTCAAGAAGTGTGCTTTGGCCCTGTTCTAGTGCCCATTATGGGCACTTTTGCTGCCCTTCCCATTGTGAGCATTCCTTAGTCGCTCGGGCCATTCACCAGCAGGTCAGCTGCCACGTTGAAGGACTTTGGGAGGTAGAGGGACTGACCCCCTGGGGAGAAGACGGCTGTGGACATATGGTGAATGTTTTGGCATCCTTTCAAGACCACTTTGTGGGTATTAAGGGATTCCTGTCCTTAATGCCAGCCTCAGTTTTCTTGCTGGGAAACATCGCTGTAGCAACAGTATTGAGCTAACAGGTCAAGGAACCGTCCTCTCTGGCCTGTCCTGGTTTCTGTCTGGGTCCCAGTGTAGAATTGATAGTGATCCCTTTTCACTCCCAAAGGTGTTCTGATTGGGAGGATAGATTGTATGGCTGCCGCTCTTGTAGATGAGTGTAGAGGGAGTTCGGGCAAGGAGTGAGCGTAAGGCTAGGCCTATCGCAATGACTCAACAAACACCCTCTGTTTTAGCTAGAGGAGATGCTACATGCTCAAGAAATCTTGATTCCACGAACTCCTTTTGTAAGGTAAAGCTTGAGGATGCTGGAAGGAGATATCCAGATTGTAGGCACGTAGGGCTCATCAGGGTTGATACAACCATGTTAATGCCTGTCAGAAGGTAGGAAGGGGCCACCCCAAAGCAGTTACAGTCGAGGACTGATGTGTGAGCGCACTGGCACGTGTGGGAGTTTGGTAGAAGGGCTGGGTCTTAGGTTAGACCTCGAAGGATGTGAAGGCTTCGTCTGAGATGCAACAGGGCAGCTAAAATTGCTCGGGCTACTAAATCTTAAGCAAACTTAAGATGGATTCCCTGTCCCTGAGTCTACTCTAGCTGGGTTTTTGAATCATTTATTTTCCATTCACTGGCCCATCTTGATAATGATCTCTGACTATAACCGTGGAAGCCCCAGGGTGGCACTAAATTCTGTGCTTAGAAGTCACTAGAGTAAGCCGAACTTATTCTTCCTAATGAACTTCCACTGAAGATGGTTCCCGTGAAGTTCCCAGGAAGGAAATCAAAACTTCATTGACACCTGGAGCTTTTACTGTGTTTGGTTTGAAACAGATCACTTGTAAAAGCTGCGCCAGGGGGTTGCCACCAGCAGGGCAGGGACTGTGTGCCCTGCCTCGTGGGAAAGGCAAACTGCAGTGACCTGGAGGGTGAGCTGCACCTTTTCTTAGAATGGGGTGAAAGGCAGGTCAGCTTTCCGCTGTCTGGTCATTTCCAACCTGGAAACTTTCTCTTCCTGGCCGTAGACTAGCAGCTTCGCTTGGAGAATCTTAGGGTTCTAGTAATGATAGTGGAACAGGACCCTAAAGATACATGCATTTGCCTCTCAATCTGATGCATTGGTGGACTTGCTCGCCCATTCGACACTGTGTGCCAGCTGTACCTGTGAATGAATGAGTAAAATTCTAGTCTGGGTTTTGGGGATGGAAAATGTGTGCAAAAAGTACCCGGTGGCTCCGATTGGGTGATGACTAACTCTAGGGCCCTGGGGGGAAACATCACACAGATGAAGGGTTGACAGTCGTTCAATTAGGCTTTGAAGGATGAGTGAGAACTTGGTAGGCAAGAAGAACAGAGGATAGTTAAGCAAGGGAATAACATGGCAGAGACACAGAGGTGAGAAAGTGCATCGCGCCTTGGAAAAGTGGAGTCGCTGGGGATGGACTGCATGGTACAGAGGCCATGGACGTGGGGGTGAAAAGGTGGGTTGGGGCTGAGACTGAGAAGGGTCTTGATTGCTAAGGAGCTGGGTCTGCACTACGGAAGGAGTATCAAGTAGGGGGATCTGTGCTTCAGGAAAAAAGTGGTATGCTGGATGGGGAGGGAGGGTACTCAAGATGGCGACATGTCCTGCAATAGCCCAAAGGGAAGCTGAATTAGGGTTGATGACAAGGACATGGTGGATGTTTCACAGGTAAAATAGAGGTCACCCAATCTTCTTGTTTAAACAAGAGGAAACCCAGACCCTGAGTATGTGATACATGCAAAGTCCCCCGCCCTGCTTCCAGCATAACCTCCAGATGATCCCATCCTCTGCCCAGGGTCTGTAGAAGGGTGACAGAGTGCATGGCTGTTGAGGTAGCTCTTTGTCAAGGGGAAGATCTCTATGCTTTTTTTATCTTTTAAGAATTCCATGAAATCTCTTGATTCTGAATGGAATTGGTTCTTTCTAGAGTTACTGAATCTCTAATCACTGGAGATATTCAAGCAGTGGCTGATTGGAATGTTAGTGAAAACTCTGGTATTGATTGAAGACTTGATATAGAATGTCTTTGAGGCCTGTCCAATCTGAGTTTTTCCCTCCCTCCCTCCCTTCCTTCCTTCCTTTCATCCTTCCTTCCTAGGAAAAGGTATTTGTAACAATCTTACCTGGGGGTCCTCTGTCCATTTGCTTCTCAAGATCATCTTAGCTAAACTGGATAAATGGCAGAGAAAGTGAAAAATGGATGATCAAGCACTAAGAATGGTGGGCTATTTTTCATGCAGAGTATGGAGGGAGTGACCATTTTGGTGCCAATAAGTTAATACACACTCAGCAGGGAGATCTTTGTGGCCTAGACTGGTCGGCATGATCCTGATCAAAATGGAATATGGTTAGAACTTTCTACCAGTCGCCATTTTTATAGTGCTTTGCAGTTAATCATGTGTTTTCCTATGAATTATGGGTAGATCCCTTCAACAGTACTGTGTGTAGTTATTACTGTGCAGGTTTAACTGATCTGGAACGTGAGGTGAGAGAAATTACATGACCTTCTGAGGGGCCGCACTAGTTGGATGTTGAGCCAGTACTTTGACTTGAGTTTTCTGTTAGTACAATTTTGGGTCCTTTTTCCCAGCCTGTGCAGATCACTAGGATAAGCTGTAGCTTTTGTTTATATGCATATCCATTGTGGATCATGATTATGTGAGGCAAGAATATAATAGGTGTTTGTCGAATGAACATATGAACAAATGAATTGTATAAACAAAGTAATAAATGAGAACTTGAGTTGTAAGCATATGTTTACTAATGAAAAAACCAAATTGATCTCATGTAAACCATCAATCAGTCTGTTATCAAAAGACAAAAAGAACTCATTTGGAATATATTTACTCAACTACATTAAAAAAAAAACACACCAAAAAACCTCCCACCAAAACTTTTTTACCTAAAAACCACTCTCTTATTTCTTATGAGACCATAACCCTCATCTTAACCCCCCTCCCAAAGGGCATGTTTACTTTTTTCTATATGTTCAAAATTTCTACTTAATATTATTATAGAAGTCTTGCCTTTTTTTGGTTTGGGATTTGTATATATCTTTTACATAACTAAAACTTTGTTGAAATTAATAAATCCTGCTTTAAACATTACCTAGGTGAACAGAAGGATAGTTTTCAGTTTGAAAAAAGTTAAATGCAATTCAGTATGTTAACAAATGCAGTGTAAACATTAGTGGGCAGATACCTTTTACTTCCTTCTTTAAAAATATTTTTAAAGTTTATTTTTGAGAGAGAGAGAGAGAGTGAGACAGAGACAGAGAGTGAGTGGGGCAGGGGCAGAGAGAGAGGCAGACACAGAATCTGAAGCAGACCCCAGGCTCTGAGCTGTCAGCACAGAGCCCGATGCTGGACTCGAATCCACAAACCGAGAGCTTATGACCTGAGCAGAAGTCGGATACTTAACAGACTGAGCCACCCAGGCGCCCTCTTTTTACTGCCTTCTATCGTCTTTACTAAAGACCACTATTTCTGTGGCACTTCCACTTATTCTTTACAGGCCGCTCGTTTGTCCCTTGCACCACGTGTGTGTTTCTGTGAATTTTTCTTATCTCCTGGATGCAGTCGAAAAGGCAAGGATGGTTGGAGATGGGGTCAAATCACGGCTCTGCTGCTCGCGAGCTATTGTAACCTTGTATTGGTTACTTAGCCTCCTCTGTGAAAGGGGATAGTAGTGCCTTCCATGTAATGTGGCTGTGGAAGGAATTCTGTGGTCAGTGGATTAAAGCCCCAATGCCTGCCACGTGCTGCTGGAGAATGTTCTCTCTGACCTCTTTCTCCCTGACAACATACCAGATGATAAGACAATCAAGATCTTTTCCCTGTCTTTCCCTCTAGAGCATGGCCATAGCAGGTGGACCCTAAACAAATGTTTATTGGTTGGCTGAACAAGGGCAGGTTCTTTTGAAGGAGAATTATCGGCACAAAGTACTGAATATCTCTAATTCTTTTCATACCAGTTGCCATTCAGCCTCCAGCAGTCATTAGCAGTGTGTGAGTCTACTTGTTTCTCCCCATCTTTACTAGGATTTAATTTTATAAATTGTATTTGTCTTTGCTAAATTAATATGTAAGAAATGGTGTTTCATCATTGTGTTAATTTGCATGCCTTTAATTACTGAAAAGATTTCTCGCGTGGTAGTTTAGAGGATGTGTTTTTCCCTTGTGTGCATTGTCAAGTAGCAATATTTAGGTGGGCTGGAGAAGCTTGGTATGAAGGGGCTAAACATGTTTATTTTTGTCTTTTTAATTAAGTAAACTCCGTGCTCAACGTGGGGCTTGAACTCATGACCCTGAGATCAAGAGTTGCATGCTTACCGCCTGAGCCAGCCAGACACCCCAACGTTTAATGTTTTGAGTTGCCTACTCTGTATGTATGTATGTATGTATGTACGTATATATGTATTCATTCATTCAGTGCTTATTGAGCACCTACTCCATGCCAGGCTTTGTTCCAGGGACTACACATAACTAACAGAAACCCCCCACAAATGAATAAAGTCATTGATCTCCAATCCAACCTCCTCATTTACCATGCATGGTAGCTGAGACCTCAGAAGAGTGAGGTTATTTGCTCAGTGCCATCGGTGTGTTTGGTAGTGGACCCAACCATTTATTTTAACTTTGATTTCTTATGCTTTATATCAGTAACCATTTAAGCCATGGAAACATCCTGGAAAATTCAGAACTGTGATAACTAAACAACATCTCCAAACTGTATCTACATTGAGAACACAGAGATCTGATTTTTGGTTTAGAAAATATGATCACGTGGTTCTTCAATCTCAAATATGTAAACAATGTCCTAGACTTTTCTGCCTCCTACATTTACATTCATTCTTTTAAATTTGTGTTTTTTTGAGTTTATTTATTTTGAGAGGCGGAGAGAGAGAGATAGGTAGAGAGAGTTCCCCAGCAGTCTCCACACTGTCCGCGCAGAGCCAAAGTGGGGTTCGATCTCATGAACCATGAGATAATGACCTGAGCTGAAATCAAGAGCCAATGCTCGACTAACTAAGCCACCCAGGCACCCCACATTAATGTTCATTCTTAAGTGAATCAACTTAATTATTAAAGCAGGACTAGAAAACAAAATAACCCCAATCTGTGCAGTTTGGACCAAGTGTAAACCTCTTTGGACATGTTTTGGGGAAATGGAAATAACAGATGACATATTTCTCTATCAAATAAAATAGTCAATTTAGATTTAATAAGGCAGTTATCTTCAGGTAATAAAAATTCAACTAACTTGCCATAACTATCTTGTTTAAAGTCAATTAAGAGCCTCATATTCTTTACTTACTGGGTAAAATTTAATAGAACTTCAGTTAAGCATTTATTGCTTATTTAATTCAAAATTAAGTTAATCACCACAGTTGGTAACAACCACTGAGTATTTAATTAACATTCAGCAAACTATCTTATTAAGTCTAAATTAGATACAGACAGGTCTTGTTTATCCCCATCAGTCTGCAAACACCATTTCCCCACCTCCCACCCCAAAGGGCCTTTGGTTTTCCCTTGGCTTTCCTTTTCTGATTTGTCATCTTCATTTTCTTTGGTTGACACCCGACTTGGGCAAAGCAGGAGGGAAGGAAGTAGGGGCCCATCGTGTTATGAGAACTTCTGGCTTAGGGCACAGCTGAGGGGCATCTGTTTCATTCCGTTCTGTTCTGTTCCATTCTTCAAGAATCACTGAGCACCTTCTTTGTGGAAGAGATTCATTTAAAGCACTTTTGTGTAAGACATTCTTTTAAACATTCAGGACGATCTAGAGGAAGTTATGTTGACACAGTTGGCTCTGTTTTCTCACCTTAGAAATGAGGTAGTTGAGTTCAGTGGATTCATTGAAAACATATTTATTGGCCTACAGTTCGTAAAGCCCTTTGCCGTGTGTCATGATGATTTGCTTTTTAAGAAGGCACATAGTCTCGTAGGACAAGTCCAGTAGAATAGATATTGGGCAGGATGCTGGTGCCCCTCAGAATGCTGTGATTCTGCGAGGTTCTTTTTCCCAAAGTGTTCTATGAGATAAAGGTCCCATACCCAGGTAAGTTTGGTAAAGTCCAAGTTAAACAAAATTAAATGGGTATCTTTACCATGGGACTCTCTGAGCCTTTAGTAACCCAATGCACGCTGTGACCTCCCAAAAAGTTTGTTTCTCAAAGTTATTTGATCAGAGAGTCCCTGTATCACCATGCTCCTCCTCTTTTAAATTTTTTTTTAAATTTTTATAATCCTCCTAGGGCATTTCGTAGGCTTAGTGTTCCGATGCACTTTGGTTTGGAAAGCTCCTGTGAGTCATGGATCCCGCCCATAGCATCTGAGCCTCAAGCGGTACCCGGGCATGTACCCTAATCACTGATACAGGGTTGGAAGATCTGTGCGCGAAAGGTGTGCAGACACAGGCTGATTTTCAGACACTGGGACGTGTGGCTAGGGTTGAGGGTGTGAACTTGGAGCTCGAGGGCTGGACTCGGGAAGGAGGGGCAGTTGTATAAGCAGAGGAGCCTGGAGGATGGTCAGGGGTCATCAGGAACAGAACAGCTGTGAAATTCAGACATAACTGGTTTGGGTGAGACACCCTAACCCATGGACACAGCTTAGAGCAATTTTTGTTCTGGCCTCAGTCTGGAGAGGTAAGAGGCTGCGGCGTTTTTGGTGCAGAGCTCTGCTTGAGGCCTTGTTGCAGCTGAGTGCCTGCCCATGTGCAGAAGCCATCACTTGTGTAAGGCCTTCCGGCACTGTCTGGGGCCGAGCCTCTGTCTGTGAATCACAGTCCCTCTCAGGAGCGAGTCTGGGCTCTTTCATGGATGGCTTCATTCTAGCAGGTCTGATTTCCAGTTGCCCCGTCAGATACCCCTTTTCTCCGCCTTCCCTTTCTCTCCAGCTTCCCTCATTCTGATGAATCACCTGTCTTCATTTTTCATTCTTAGCCTTTTGTATCATCATTTTCATCTAAGGCAAGCTGCCTTTTTATATTCTTCCTGAAAAATCATCTGTTTCATTTCAAATGACGCTACCAGTTTTCTCATCTCCAGTAGCAACCAGCAGATGGGACGCGCCGGATACAGTGGAGGATGAGCTACCAGTCTGGTCTACCGCGTCGCGGAGCTTTGACCTCAGGCTGTGCTCTTTCAGTGCCCACCTTGTTATCCATCTCTTTATGGAGAGGAGCACAGGCAAGGAATGGGGAGATCCGGGTTGTATTTCTGATTCCGCTTTGAGTACAAGATCCCCCCGTCCGAGCCTCAGTTTATCTGTCAATGAAATGTTAGACTTCGGACCCTTTCAACAGAAAAACGTTGAGTGTAAACAGTGGTTGAGTCAACACAAGGCGAAGTCAACCTGGATTATTTGATCAGACATATACCTTTGTGCCTGACGATACAAGGAGTGTGTAATGAGCATAGCTCCACGGCCTTACATGGTAGGCATTCACTGAGCATTGCTTCTGACACCATGTGTCCTTCTAGACTCATTTTCTTTATGTTGCCTGTTGCTTTTGAAGTCATTTCTTTTTTCTCTTCTGCCCCTCAGGCTTATCTCTTCTTTGCCTCCACTCCCTCTGCTGTGTTTTCCTCCCATCCCCTAGCTGGATGTCTCCCTCTCTCCCAATTCCTTCAGTGTTCCCTTTTCCCTTCTGGCTCTGTCCATGGAGGTGTCCACTCCAGAACTTTCTAAAGACAGCTGGTGACAGTGGCGGAGCAGATTGGGGAATGGTGGTCCTGGCCAGCTGCACATCTTTCCGGGAGATTATTTGTTCTTTAGCATATTTCTTAGTTGAATACGTATTGTTCAGTGAATGAGATCAAGTCTTGCCCTCAAGGAGCCCACAGTGGAGGTGAGAAGCTGTCCGACTTTCCTTTGACACTTGTGGGAAACCAAAGCCAGTTGAGGTACATTATAAGTTGGGAAGGAGGTTTCTTTTTTCTTTCTTTCTTTTTTTTCCGAGAATGGGGTAAAGCACTCCTGAGTTTTCAGCATGGATTCTTGAGAATCTACTGAAACTAGTTACCTGGAAAGCTTAAGCTTATTCTGCCTACCTTAAACAGGCAGCTTGCATGTTTCGTTTCGTTGTCTACCTGGACAGACACTTGAGGGATGAAAAGTCAGTAGGTAGCCAGGCAAGTGGTTACAGGTCATCTAGAATGATGTGGCAGAGAGCACAGGACACAGCACAAGCCCAGAGAAGTCATTCACATGTAGAGCGGTCTTTGGTAATGGCAGTGAGGTTTGGTCCCACCGTAGGAAAGATTTTCAAAAGGTAGGAATTAACCTTGAGAGCTCGTTTGCTTCCTCTTTGTATTGAACATGACACTTACCTTTTAGTCTTTGTGATTAGTCTTTGCATTTCCCCAGTTATGTATGCCTGCTTGGAAAATCCAGAAGCATTTGGGAAGCTTTGGTCTGGGTAGTGTTTGAGAGCGTGGGCTCTGGAGCTAGACAGTATCCTGGCTCTCCCTTTAGAGCCAGGCTTTATCATTAATACCCTGACTTGTTACTTAATCTGTTTAGCCCTCTGTTGCCTCATGCATAAAGTGGGAATGATAAAATTATCTATCTCCTTCTGAGGAGTGAAAGAGTATATACCAAGCCCTTAGAACAGAGCCTGACACATCTATTTACTAAACACCCAGGAAATATTAGCCACTGTTTTTATGTGTTATCTTTATAGTCAGAAAGTTGTGATTTGGAAACGGTATTAGAGATGAGTGGATTTTGGGGGCCATCTTTTTTTTTTTTAACATTTTATTTTTAAGCAATCTCTACACCCAGTGTGGGTCTTGAATTTAGAAAACTGAGATCATGAATTACATGCTTTTCCAACTGAGCCAGCCAGGTGCCCCCGGGTCATCTTTTTAAACACACTTTTAATTTTGGAAGAGTTTTTTAAGTATACAGCAAAGTTGTGAAGATTGTACAGAGAATTTTCTTATACCCCTTGCCCAGTGTCTCTCATTTTTGGCATACTGTATCACCCTGGGGTATTTGTTAAAGCTAAGAAACTGACATTGGTACATTTCTAATTAACTCAACTCCAGACTCTGATTATATTTTACCAGTTTTTCCATTAACATCCTCTGTCTTCTCTAGGATGAGTTCATGATAGCACATTGCATTTGGTTGTCATATCTCCCAAGCCTAGAGTGGCTTTAAAGGTTGCATCTTTTTTTTTTTTAAGTTTATTTATTTATTTTACACACACGTGTGTGCTCACGTGAGAGTGAGAGTGCAAGCAAGCAGGGGAGGGGCAGAGCGAGAGAGGAAAAGAGAATCCCAAGTAGGCTCTATGCTCTTAGCACAGAGACTGACACAGGGCTCGATCCCATGAACTGTAAGATCATTACCTGAGCTAAAATCAAGAGTTAGACGCTCAACTGACTGAGCCACCCAGGTTCCCCAAAGCTTACATCTTTTTTAATAGCTAGGGAAGGATTCCTTATAGACACACCTATTAGAACCTACAATGTTGAACAAAGAAACGGGAGCAGCTGTGTATGAAGTGCGGCCGAGTGAGTGCAATCGATCTTTGTTGCTCTCTTCTGCTTTTTTTTTTTTTTTTTATTTGAAGGAGCACTGGCAAAGCAGGGTTTAAATCTCATCACACTACAGCCTCCTTTTTTGGAGGGGGAGGAGGCTGAGGACCCCAAATGGAGAGTGACAATGCTGGGCAAAGCTGGAAACCTAGAGAAGGTCAAAAAAGGATCCTGGAAATGCCCTGATCCTGCCCCGGTTGTTGAATGGATGAATGAGCAATGATCAGGGACTTCTTATCTGTAAAGTGGGCTCAGTGGCCAGTGATATCTTTATAATACTTAATGCTCACAAAGCACCACAGTTTGACCTTGTGAAAATTAAGCGAGCTAAGGTGCTTACTCATAGCATAACCTGAAACACAGTAGGTTCTCAATAAATGCTTGGAAACAGAAGCCTTGAAAAAGAGGAAACTTTATCCTTAGAACGTACTTCGAGAAGACGGGGACAAATCGCGGCAAAACAAAGAACAGTCATTCATAAGGAAATCTGTGACGCTCAGGAATGGAACCAGTGTTTGAGTTGCTGATAAGCAGGATATACTGTCTGTTTTTATTCTTGGAGGCTTTTATCATACAATACTACATTATGTTGCAGTCTGACTTTCACACAAATTGGATCCCAAAACTTCTTACAGGAATTAAAAATACAAACTCGTGGGCAGTATGTGTTTTATAAATTACAGAAAACAGTAGTGTAAAGACATGGCGTAGTAAGTATAGTTAAGCCTGCAGCAGGCACCGATACCCAGGAAGAAGACATGGCTGAGGCTGCCGGGTAGGCGAGGAGGAGAGCAGGTGCACAGCGTGGCGTTCGGTGCCAGGAGAGATGGAGGGAGGCCATCTTCCGCGGGGAGGCTGGATGAGGAAGCCGGGCAGTGGAGGCAGTATAAGAATCCTGGAGAGGTAAACCCTCTGTATATCCCTAAAACACTTAAAAAAAAAAATTAGAGACGTTAGTTTTGATTGGTTTTAGAGTTCGCAGAAAATTGAGAAGGAGGTACAGAGATGTCTCATGGCCCTCCTTCCCCGTACACATGCATAGCCTCCACCCATTATTAGCATCCTCCACTGGCGTGGTCCATGTGTGGCAGTTGAGGGACCTGCATTGACACATCATTATCACCCCAAAGTCATACTTTACATTACGGTGCAGTCTTGCTATAGTGCATTCGATGGGTTTCGGACAAATGCATGATGACATGTAACCGCCCCTGTATCCTGCAGACTATTTTGCTGCCTTAAACATCCTTTCTCATCTGCCTGTTCTCCCCTGCCTCCTACCCCAACAGCTGACTGACACTGATCTTTTTATCGTTTCCACGTATCCACGTATGGGCTTGTTGAATGGGGCCAACTGGCTTTGGGAACCTAACCTCCATTGCTCTCTCTCACCCTGGCCTTTGTCACAGCCTTTCCTTGGCCTGGATTGCAGTTCCCTACCCTCTTCCCCTGTTCTAACTGATCTTCAAGGTCTAGCGCCTCCTCCACGAAGCAGGCCTGGCTTTCCACCTGTTACCTCTAAGCAGGAAATAATCACTTCCTCTCAACAATTCCTTCCTGTCTGGAATCTGGCAGACATATAACAAAAACACTTGTTGAACAGACGGATGGATACGCAGATGCACAGATGGACGGATGGGTGGGTTTGCTGTCTCCCATACTCTCTCTCAAACTTCGTTCCTTTCGAATAGGATTATAACTTGCTCATCTCTATGTCCTCTTGGACCAGCGCTGAGAAGATGCCTTTCCATCCATCCATCCATCCATCCATCCATCCATCCATCCATCCATCCACCCAGTAGACTTTCAGGCTCTATTTCAGGGTTGTAGCAATGAACAGTTCATTTGTGGATAGTCTGCACAGAGAAAATGTTATTCTTTGGGGTATGCTTTCATACTTAGAAAGTTTGTCTGTAATTTTTCTTTTTCTTTTGACACGTACGGACTAAGGAAGAAATGGCTTGTTTTATCTGTGCATGTCATCGGTGTTCAAAGCAAATGCTCTCTCATTCCTTCGGCTGGCTTTGTACTGAAGAGAGCTCACTGGGTTTAGAAAGACACTGTCTCTCAGAGAACGTGGCGGGTTCTTACTGACTTGCCTTAGGGATAAATGCCCTTTCCAGTGTTTTGAAAGATGGTGCCAGGATGCCACAGTGCTCGTGGCTGGGCTTCCGTGCTAATGTTTTTTACTTTTATTTTTTAATATAGTGACAGAATGCATACCGCTGAGGTGGTAAATGGGAAAAAGAAGTGCAGTGGAGTAAACTGTCTGTTTCTTGGGGCCTTTCGTATTAATCACAGGAGGAAGCATCAGTCATGGCCAGATGAGAGAGCCAGCTGACTCAGGTTCATGCCAGATCGACATCAGAGTGGCAAAATCGGGAGGAATTTGACGATGCTGAATTGGGGAAGCCTAAGGTTCTCAGAGTGGCAGTGCTAGACGGATCAGAGAGACCATGCGGTGCGGCAGTTCAGAGCTGAAGGAGATCAGAGTCACCCTGGACGGTGTGCTGCCCGTCCTGACCCTCCTCCTCCCCCAATTCTGAGGCAGTCAATCATGAACTTGAACTTCTGACAACTCAGAGGCTGTGCCAAGGCTAATGGAAACTGCTGACCCAGTCTGGCTACTGGTGTTTTTCTTTTCTTTTTTTTTTTTTTTTTAAGAAATGGGGAACCAAGACCCGGAGATGAGTGGAAAGGACTTGTCCAGAGTCACCCAGCTTATAGGAGCAAAGCTAGAGTCAAAACCAGGAATCCTGACTTGTGGAATATTCCATACTGTCACCAGGTCACCAGAGACAGTCTGGGAGCCATGTTATTTTTAGTTCTGCTGCAGAGTGACAGCTAGGTTTCCCTAGCTTTGCCCGATCCGGTCACAGACTTACTTCTCAGGGCCTTCCAGTTTGCTCTCTCCAGGTACATTTCCTTGTTCAGTTAAGCCACATCTTGACCGCTGCTGTGTACTAGGAATTGCATTGAAACTAGAAGAGGTGTAGCGCTGTGGCCGTTGGAAAGCATGGCTGTCAGCTGGTCAAACATTGACTACATTTATGTGTTCATCTTCTGATCTGAAAAGGAGGACAGTACCACATCCTCGGGCTGCAGGTCAGGCGCCGAACACGTACTTGGCCCTCCGTGTACACCTGGCCCTCCGTGTACACTCGGGCGCGTGTCACAATCATTATTACTAAAGAGAACAACCATGGGCCCCGCCCTCGGGGTAGGTAGCTCAGGAGCTTTGTAGAGGGAAGCTGGGTTTAGAAGTTTGGAGCACTGGGTTTCAAGTCCCAGCGTTGTCCCCTAGCTGCGTCGTCTCGGGCAAGTCACTGGACGTCCCTGAGCTGTGATTTGAAGCAAGTAGACTTAGTTTATGTAACAGGACAGTGTAAGGGGCAAGAGGAAGGATGGATATTAGGAAGAGGTGGAAATCTGTGTATCTGGTACAGGTTTAGGGTTGATGGATAATGAATCTGATGGAGGAGGGGACCGGAGAAGGCGATGGGTGGCCTGGGGCTTGGCGATGTAAGGAGCAGCAGACTGGGGGTGGCCCTGTCATGGTTGACCTGGCCTGCCTTCCCAGAGAGGGGCTTGCCCACAGTCTAGGAGGGATGTCATCCTTCCCATGTCAGGAGACCGGGAGGTACAGCTTGTTGAGGTAAGGTGGGGACCGGTGCTGGAGCATGGCTGGGGAGTCTGGCCAGGGTGATGGCATTTGCTTTGGACTGGGGCCTTGAGGGACACTCCCAGTAAGGGCCAGCTTGGTGGTGAGACTCAGGATTGACCCTGACACCTTGGCTGCTGGGTTTAGTGAGCCCCAAGGAGGTTAGATCAGAAAGGTTCTGAATATGATTGCTGTATCTTTCACGATTGGCTGAGTCTGGGAGAGGCCTGGCTACAAGTTGGGGTGGTCCTGGGAAAGACAGATAAGGTCGCCCACCAGCCTCAGTTTTCTCACCTGTAACACAGGAGTGCTGATGGGGAGGATGCTGATGTTATCTGTTCTGGCTGGATTAAGGGTTAAATACAGCTGACCCTTGATCCACACAGGTTTGAGCTGCACTGCTCCACTTACATGTTGGTTTCTTTCAGTAAATACAGTACAGTCCTGTAAATGTGTCCTCCTTGTGATTTTCTTAATAACGTTTTCTTTTCCCTAGCTTACTTTGTTGTAAGAATATAGCATATGAAACATGTAACATATGAAATCAGCTAACTGGCTGATTATGTTATCAGTAAGGCTTCTGGTCAGCAGTAGCTAAATTAGCTAAAATTTTGGGAGGGGTCAAGAGTGACATACAGATTTGGGACTGTGCGGGGTTGGTGCCCCTAAGCTCCACATCATTTAAGGGTCAACTGTACTTGTCTGTGGGAAGGCACTTCTTGGTTTACGGGATGTCAGAGCAGCACCTGCTATCCCTGTTACAAGGGAGACCAGAGACAGGAGAAAGAAGAAGGAAAGAGGCAGAGATGCAGCTGCTGAGGATTCTGGGAAGTCATCCTAGGGAGGACCATGACAGCTCCCTGTCTGTGGAAGGTCAGAGATGCTGGGAGGGTGTGGAAATTTGCTCAGCCAGGCTGGTTCCATGCATACTCTCCTTTCACAGTGAAGCTTTCAGCACAGCTGGGCTTGGGGGCTCGGATGTGTGTGTGGGGGAGGGGACGTTGCAGTGCCCTTGGTTCACCAGTGTTAGAAGAGCCAGGCTCTCCTGCTGTGGCTTGGCCAGAAGCTTCAGAGCCATGGGTGGAGCTCCCGGGGGGTCCAGGCTCCTCCTCCCTGCAGAGCTGGTCTGTGCCTGCGACACCTGAGGATTCAGCTCGTGTCACCTACTGGGAGAGCGAGGGAGGCACGGAGGGAGGTCTGTCTACAGCTGGGTGCACTACTCCCCCACCCCCTCCCTGCCAAGAGATACCTGTGCTCTACAAGCCC
>NW_027528417.1:13862595-13956360 GCF_008692635.1 Crocuta crocuta | reverse complement strand
CCCCCCGCCCCCCCTCTCCCCTGCTGTACCCCAGGGAAGCCCAACATCCATGTTTCCCTTCTCTACACACCTTTGTTGGTCTCTGTTGTCCGAGGACTACCCTAAGCACCTTGGGGTCAAGGGCTACCGTTCGCTTTTCCAAGTTCCCGGCACCTCCCTTTCTTCACGTCATACCTTAAGACAACACAGTATCATTCTTCCAATATTTGCCTTCTGCCCATTGCATCACACTGCTTTTCCCTGGCTGGAATTAAACTTCATTTACCTCTGCAGCTCCCTTAACTGTGAGGCACACGGTTGGATGGTCACAGGCAGATTCCTGCAGGGGCTTTGCTTTCGGTAGCTGACTTGTGCATCAGCGAAGAACATCGTGGCCCCCATGGTTACTGTCTGCCATTCCCGGGCTGGCTGAATAAGGCATCGGTTCAGCCGTCTAGGAGGCTGTGGTCTGCACAGGAAACAGACATGCAAACAAAATCGGGGCAGCCGGTGACGTACCGGCTGTGAGCGTACCATACGCAGAGGAAGTGTCCCAGTGGCAGGGTGGTGGCGGAGAGAGCCCGTCAGGCTCTGAGGACACGCGGACGTCTTAGGACACCGAGAAGAACAATTGGCATTTTGAAAGCGCTGATGTGGGTCCCACAACGCCAGGGTCCTCCCCGCTCCCTACAGTCACGGAAGCCTGCTGACGCCCCTGGGCTTTGAATGTGTGCTGGCTTCAGAGTGGCGCTTCTCCTTGGCTCACACGTGACCTCGGAGGGCCCTGAGTTCCTGCCAGGTTCCCGCCTCGGCCCCCCGGCTCATTTCCTGCCTCGGCCCGGTGCCCCTGGGGCCGACAGACTGGTGTGTCCCCCTTGGTTTCCTCTGGGATTCCAGAGCCCTTGCCCTTCCGGGGTGCCCGTATCTGGAACACGCTTGTTTCCCCACTGTGTGCTGTGCACGAGTCCTTTCCCCCCTCACTCTCCTGTTTCCATTTGAAGCCCTCCTGAGCAGGTCTGAGTGTCTCCTGCCGGCAGCGTTCCTTCTGGTTTACTGGAACCCACTTCTCCTGCTGCTGGGAAGCCAGCCGTGAAGGGACTTCAGCACAGCCGCTCCGAGTGCAGCCTCTTCTCTCCTCCAAGATCATGACCCTCTGGCTGGAGCAGTGACTGGCCTGGCTTTGTCTTATCTGAGCCCCCTCACCGCCTACCTACGGGGCTTTCTTTCCCTTCCTCGTCTTTGCCCAGCACCCCCTTGCCATGGGTCCGTGGGACAGGCCTCACTCCGTGCCCGCCCGTCAGAAGTAACGTGGGAAGCAACACAGACGGCTGGCGGGGTCTGCTTTTGGGAGGAAGTGGGAATGGTCCTCTAGCAATGCCGTTTTGGTTTGCTTTCCCAACAGATTTCACTTCCAGGCACAAACGTATGCACTGCTGTGTTGGGAGAATTGTTTTGTGTGTGGAACGGCGGGGAAGGCACCGAACTACCAGTGTTCTCCCTGCTCTGCTGTGCACAGGCTTCTGTGGACCCTGACTCTGCTTTAGGGAAACCACTTCCGCGCCCCGCCCCCCAGCATCCCAGCTGGACTCCTGCCCTTCTCACTCACCATCTCACCGGGCCCCTGGGAAAATCCTTTCCCCTGCACACTTCCAGCCTGCCATGGTCTGACACTGCCTCAGTTCCAGAACTTTCTCCGGCCAGCCCCTTGCCAGCCAGACTCTATGTTTCAGCCATCCTGAGTGTGTTCCCCGGCACACCGTCTTGCATGCCTGTGTGTCTTAGCATGTGCTTTCCCGCTGGTCCCGAGGGCCCTGCATTTCTGTCTGGTGAACACCTGCTCATCCTTCAAAATGCAGCACAGATGTCTCCTCCTCGTTTTTCAAAAAAAAGTTTATTTACTTTGAGAGAGAGAGAGAGAGAAAGCACAATCTGGGGAGGGGCAGATAGAGAGGGTCCCAAGCAGGCTCTGTCTTGTGAGTGTAGAGCGCGATGTGGGGCTCAAACTCACAAATGGTGAGATCATGACCTGAGCCAAAGTCTGATGTCTCCTCCGCATGAACCTCCTCTCAACGCCCCCCTCCCCCCGCCCCCGAAGAAGTGAAAGCAAAAGCGAACCTAAATTTTATTGTGTGTGGTATTGTTCTAAGGGTAGTACATGCTCAGGGTAAAATATTCCAAATACTCGGAACCAAATAAAGAAGGAAATGAGAATCACTCATAAATTCACTATTTAGATGTGAGCACTGTTTTAATGAGCCTGAATAGTTACTTTCATTACTTGTTTGTGCATTTGCATTTTACTGACCTGATGTCTTACTGTGTATACAATTTTATATATAGTCATTTCACCAAACAGTAGAGCATGGACCCCTTCTTATGGCATTAGGAATTATTCATACATGTAATTTTTGATGACTGCGTATTATTCTGTCTTCAGAATATACCATAAATTTTTTTTCCTGGTAGCTGACATTTGGGTTTCTAATTTTTCATTATTCCAAGTAGCACTGTGATCTATGTTCTTTTTACAAAATTCATTATCTAAACTTCGGACTCTAAGATACATTAGTAGGACGTGAAATTGCTTGCTCAAAGGGCACGAACTTTTTTCACCCTTAATTTCAGAATAACTCATGGCCACAGAAGAAAATTAGGAACGTATGGGAAAGCACAAAGATGAAAATAAAAACCACCTGTAGCTACTTGTAAAAACCAATGTGAAATTTGGTGTATAATTGTATGTGTCGTCTCTCTCTCTTGCCCAGGGATTGGCAAACAATTTCTGTAAAGGTCCAGATAGTAAACATTTTAGGCTTGCGGGCCTCATATGGTCTCTCTCACGTATTCTTCTTCTGCTTTTTAAATAAAACTTCTAAAAATATAAAACCCATTCCTGCCCAGTATGTCATACAAATAGTTTGCCAGCCTGGTGTTAGCCTCCAAAGTGGGACCATGCTGTCCATACTATTTCGGAATTGTTTTCCTCCATAAGGTAACTACCTTCCTACTGTTCCTCATGGGTTTCTGTTTTGTGCCGCCCAAATAGTATTCCTGGGTTCTTGCTGGAATACCCATGCCTTTGATAGAGAATTTAAAACACACGTTATTGTGTATTTACTGAGATGCCTGTTTTTCTTTCTTTATAAAAAAATTTTTTAGTGTTTATTTATTTTTGAGAAAGAGAGAGAGAGAGAGAGAGAGAGAGAGATGGAGAGAGAGAACACAAGCAGGGGAGGGGCAGAGAGAGAGGGAGACACAGAATCCGAAGCAGGCTCCAGGCTCTGAGCTAGCAGCACAGAGCCTGATGCGGGGCTTGAACTCACAAACCATGAGATTATGACCTGAGCTGAAGTCAGTCGCTTAACCGACTGAGCCACCCAGGTGCCCCAAGATGTCTGTTTTTTCATACATTATTTATCTCTTTCTTTCCAGCCCCACTGGGTGCCTTAGGGTGGTACTTAGTAGGTCCTCAGTATATTTGTGTGTGAATTTACCCCTTCAAAATGCCTGTGGTCAGAACATTGCTATTTTAAAGTTTGTTTCTTGTGCCGGGAGCATCAGCATTACCTGGGAATTGTTAAAACTGAAGAATCTCAGCCCCATCCCAGAATCTGCATCCAAAGTTCCTCAAGTGATGTGTGCACGTTAAGGTTTGAGAAGCAAAACTTGGCAGAGTTGACCTCTGTTCTCTTGGGCATATATTTATTTATAGGCATCCCCTCCCCATTGTTTTCACTGGTAGGAACCCCGTGGGACTGGACCTTGGTCAGGAACTGGCCTGGAGGGTCAGCACGGTTTCAGATCTGACACCGGCTGCCATCTTGCCTTGTGGAGCAAATGAGGCTGCCATGGCTTTTGGCTGGAGATGGATGTGACGGGAGAAGGAGCAAACATTTAATTAGTACCTGTTGTGTGCCAGGCTCTCTGCCAAGTCCTTGACACATGTTCACCATGGGTGAGGCTCAGTGGTCTCAGCTGAAGGGGACAGAGGGATCTTTAAAGCTGCTGATTCTTTTTTAAATTTTTTTGAATTTTTATGTATTTATTTAGAGAGAAAGCACAAGGGGGGGGGGGGGCAGAGGATCCAAAGCCAGCTCTGAGCTGATCAGCAGAGAGCCCTATGTGGGGCTGGTCCGTGAGATCATGACCTGAGCCCAAGCCGGACATTTAACTGACTGAGTCACCCAGGTGCCCCTGCTGATTCTTAGCCTTCAGAATCAGCCAGAGAATTTAAAAAATATATTCATGCCCAGCTCCAACCCCAGTCCTGAATCAGAATCTCTGAGATGTGGGCCTAGTCACGAGTACTCAGAAAAAATTCCCATAGTGTTACTGTCAGGCATCCTTGGTTAGGACCCAACAGCCTAGGCCAGTACCCTGTGGCATAAAATGAGGAAAAGAAAGGCTTGAAGACATCACTGAGCCTCCCAGGATGACCTGGATTGTATATAAAACCCAGTCAGGATCCTGTGTCTTTGACCTGAAGACACACTTCCCAGGACCTGGAGCTGCTCGCCAGCCTGCGGTGACTGGCAGGAAGTAGACCCTGGTGACGAGGGTGCACCCTGGTCCTCGGTGCACTGAAGCAGATGTGTCACAGTGCAGGGGGTGACCTGGCAGTTGGGGTGCAGGGCACAGGCACCAAGTCATGTGCTGTTCTTCCCTTTCCCTCCTTCCTGGTGCCTGTTTCTGGGGCTCTGAGGGAGGGGCTTGAACCATGTCAACAGCCCCAAGTGACTGAGGCAGCTGCCCCTGCATCTGGGGTCCTCCTCCACCTTGGCGGAGTGGTGCAGAGCACCCTTAAGGACAGGAGCAAAGGAATCTGCGTTCTCTCTGAGTCTTCAGTCTCCTCAGTGCCAGGGTTTTTACTGGGAAGCCTGGTCAACCCTTGCTTCCGGTCGTGCCAGCCAGAGGCAAACAATGGGATGCTGGCTGAGGCTTTGCAAAGACATCATATGGAAGGATGTGCAGACAGCATAGAGAGGCCAGGGGTGTGACGGCTCTCTGATTATGCGGCAGCTGCCATGGGAAGCAGGAATGGCCCCGTTACCAGGAGAGGTGCTGTTTGTCGAATGCTTACTGTGCCGGCCACTCTGCCTGCATTATGTTTCTGCTAGGCCTTTAACAGCCAGGAGGGGCCTGGGAGGTTGGATGTCTTCCCTCAAGGGGCCTGCTGGGTTGCGAACCCAGTTCTGCTTGATTTCAAAGTCCACGATCTTGTTTGTCATGTGACACTGCTTCCCTGGCTGGTTCTGTATTGATTCCCTCTCCTCGGCGGCTCCCAGGGATTTCACCAAAAAGCCCATGGAGTTAGATTGAGCTCATTATTCAGGGACACTTGGTAAGAGATACCAGGAAATGGGGTGGCCTGCACCAAGTGGTCAGACATTTCTGGCCATTGGAGGTGTTCGAGGAGACCGTCAGATGGGGATTCCGCTGGCCAGAATGCTGTGAACCTACTCGGAAGCTCCAGTCATAATGCAATCCCAAGCACATTAGATGGAGATGTATAGACTGGGCACTGTCCAGGTGCTGAAGGTTTTGATTTTGCATGGCCTGCTTCCAGCCATGAGAGCCGTGCCGTCCGTGGTGGTTACTGAGGCTCTGCGGTGTGTCACGACTGCTCAGCTCTGGGGGTGTCCTGGGCAGGGGGACATGCTCCGATGTAGACTATCTGGGACCAGACAGCGTGTGGGCAGAGGACAGGAGTGTGCCTGGGAGCTTAGGAGGGAAGGCAGGTCAGGCCCCGGTGTCGAGGGCCTTGGATGATAAAGGAGTTGGAGAGTGAGTCTCCTGAGCTTCTTCCTAAAGTTTATAGGATCTGCTGAACCAAGTTTTTGCAGCCTGGTGGAGAAAAAGCAGGGGTGCCTTCTTTCATTCAGTAAGCATTTGTTGTGTGGCCACTGTGGCTGGAGGGGGCAGAGCTGACCTCCAACTAAGGATGAGCAGCAGTGAGCCTGAAGGAGAGGTAGGGGCCTGCCAGGAAGAGGGGGCTGTGTAGAGGAAGGTGTAGACCAGACTTGCTCATCTTGGTGTGCCTGAGGTGCAGAAGGGTCGGCTATCTCTTTGCTCCCCTTGATCTTGATAAAGCTGACGGACCTGGATTTGGTGCCTTGGTGTGTGGAACCAGAAAGATCTAGGGAATTCACAGCGCTTTGGTCTCCTTCTAGTGATAGGAAACTGATGAAGAGGAGGGACTTGGAGCCCTTGGGAAAAGTTCCATCTTTTCCCTATCTTCTTTTCCTGCCCTTCAGCATGAAATAGTTTCCGCTGTGTATTACTAACCTCTCAGGTGCTTACTTTATCTCCCCTTGCTTCCAGCTAGGAGAAGTGCTGGGGGGCACGGATGAGTTACATTCTCGTGTTCTGTTCGAACAGCCCAGGAATGGTGGCTTATGGGAACTGTGCCCTGCTGCTGGTATGGAGGCCGCAGACCGAAGGTGGACGGCATGGTGTTAGCTCGGCCAACACTTGGGTAATAATCTGCTTGCCCGTGCCCACCTGTTAGGTTCCTTGAGTTACTCAGCTCTGTATCCAGGCATTTCCCACGGCATGGTGCCCACACCAGTCAGTTGCTCAGTACATTTTTTGCCAGATGTGTGAGTGAAGGACTTCCCTCATCTGCCTTCACATGCTCATCCTATACGTAAGTTGCTCCTTCCCTCTGTTACAGGATAAGGCCAGTGACGGTGAGTGAGAGAATGCCTGGGACATCCCCTTAAATTCATAGGCAGGAAGGTTTTGAAGAATTCATGGAAAAACGTCATGGCGGTATCTGGATAGAGCTGATAGCCAGGCATTACCCTTGCTAATGTGTAGCACGTTTATCGACATGAGCCAAGGCAGGCCCTGCACAGCTATATTTAAGTCATTGATCTCGGTACCAGACTTGGTTCACATTTCATGTGGTCCAAAGAAAGGGCCAGGACTGTGCAGGTGTATACGAGGCATGTGGGGGGAGAAGCTGATCTGTGGATACGATGTGGGAGAACATTGCTCACGCCGTGTTTTTGTAGCTGGACCCCAAACTCTCGGTTTTGTTCTCGTCCGCGATACCCATATCAGGTTCCTGCGTCATGGAGTTGCCTCACGGGATGGGGAAGCCGGCCCACTCAGTGGCTGAGTTGCATCTCATTTCCCCACAAGGTCACATTCAGTCCTGCGTGAAGCCTCTCTTCTTCTGTGCCTCTTTTCCTCCCCGAACAGAGGAAATTTGGCAGGGGAAGTTTTGGGGGAAAGGTTTTGGTGGCTGTGCCGAGAAAATAAGCAGATGGACACACAATCGTGGAAGGCCGACCTCCCCCGTGCGATGTTCAGAGAGTCGTGCCAGGCAGAGCTGGTGTCCCAGGCCCCTCGCCGAGAAGCCTGGCTGTGTTGAAAGGTCTCCAGGGACAGGTGCTGAGCCCTGAGACAGGGCATGGAGCTCCTGACTCTACGCTCCGGGGAGGGGAACTCAGACCCGTGGATTTTGCTGTGCTGTGCTGTGTGATCTTTTCCTGCTTACCCACAGCAAGGAGCCCAGGGTGTGTGAAACCCTGGGAACTAGATGCGTACTGGGGCCCAGGTTTGGAGAGGCTCTAAATGCTGCCGTGGCAGCCGCTAAGGTGTTGGACATTATGGGAAGGAGTCACTGAGCACATGCACCCGTGTGGCACGAAATGGCAGAAATCCCTGAAGACAGAAGTCCACGACAGTGGTGCTCTGAGCTCGGAGAAATGTTTGCAGACAGTCATTCGCCTGTCCCCTTGACCCTGTTGGCAGAGACGCCTTTTTTTCCCTACTCCTTTTGGTAGCACAGGGTTTTAGAGCCAAGGAGACCTGGTTTTGAATTTGTGCTCTGTTAGTTTATAACTCTGGGACCTTGGGCAAATTGGTTCTCCTCCGTGAGCTCCAGATTCTTCATCTGTGCAGTAGGGGGCTTACCCCGCAGGGTGTTGCAGGGAATGGGGAGAACGGCCGTCAGGCATCCATGCTGGCACGTGGGAGGCACCCGTGAAGGAGCCATGAACATTAATCTTTACCTGCTCTTGTTTCATGGGAGCGGGTGACCCTCCTTTCCTGCCTCAAGCCCCTCAGTTTGCCGGCTCTGTGCCTTTGCTCATGCAATTTCTACTTTCTAGAAAGCCACCTTTCCTTTGCGCGTTCTTATTATTTCCATTTGTTCAGATCGGGTCCCTGTGTGGTGTCTAGGATGCCCTCCCCAGGCACCCCAGCAGGCAGTGGCCTCCTTCTATGATTCTCCTATGCTGTGGCTCCTCGGTTCTCTAGTGCCGTGTGCTGTGACTTCTACTGATGCACTTCCCACCTGTTAGCTCCCTGAGCTCAGGGTTTCCGTGTAATTTGCCTCTGCCCTCCTCGTGGTGCCCAGCACAATGCCTGGCACGTGGGAGTGGGTGCCCAGGGAATGGGTCTTAGGTGACTGAGGGAAAGAAATGATGGGGGCTGATGGCTGGCATTCCCCTGGCGTTCGAATCTGAGAGGAGAAGAAAACATGGTTTAGGACTGGAGCGTCAGGCCTGCGGGTTCCTATTTCCTCATTCAGGGTACAGGTTGGGATTGCCCGGAGCCACAGTTCCTTGAGACTTACCACCTCAGGCCTAAATCTGCCTCCTTTAATTACCTCCTTTCCAGGGAACAGGGGCCCGTGTTGTCTGCCCAGAAGCTGCTAATTATAGCTCCATCCTCCAGGCCCTGGTGCGCTTCTAGGCCGCAGGACCGCGCGGGCCTGAGCTGCCTGTTGATTTTGGGATTCGCTCAGGGATTCTTTATATCTTTAAGTTTTCATTAGGGGCTGCTTGTTAGGTTGAAGCCAGCAAAGAGAGTTGAGGGGCATTAACGATTCAGAATTTTCTTGGTGGCTGTTAAGGGAGAGTTAAAGATCTTGAGGAGAAGGGGAAGAGAGGCAGAGTGGCTTTCAAAGAGGGCGTTGTACACTCCATGATGTCCACCAGAGTGTCATTTCGTCATGGCTTTCCCAAGAAAGCTGCCTCGCGTTTGACTGCTGTGACCTCTGGGTCACGCTATTTGTAGCTCTTTTGTTTTCCTTTGAAATAGTCTTTTTTATTTTTTTAATTTTAAGAGATTTAAAGTAAACGTTCCCAGTGAAACTGAAGTGAAATGATACAAAAGCATTTATCAATGTCCTATTTCGGGTCCCATTCCCCGCTTGTAACCATTTTGTTTTTGTTTTTAATTCTTTTTTTGTTTTTGTTTTTAATTCTTCTCATTTCTATTGTCTTATCTTTTTTTTTTTTTTTTAATTTTTTTTTTTAATGTTTTTATTTATTTCTAGGAGACAGAGAGAGACAGCGTGAGCAGGGGAGGGTCAGAGAGAGAGGGAGTCACAGACTGAAACAGGCTCCAGGCTCTGAGCTGGCAGTCAGCACAGAGCCTGACGCGGGGCTCGAACCCACGAACCGCGAGATCATGACCTAAGCGAAAGTCGGACGCTTAACCGACTAAGCCACCCAGGCGCCCCTATTGTCTTATCTTTAAGCAATGTGCTTATATCGTTAGTTTTTGATGTATTAGTTTTATATATATGCTTGCCGACTTGTATGATATGCAAGGGCTAGCTCGTTCACACCCACTGGTACTTTCCATCCTCCTTCCCAGTTTTTGTTAATTACATCACTGATTTACTGTCTGTTATCTTCCTTTCTAAGTTTATATAATGTGCACAAATCTCCGTTTCTTGCTACAGCAACTTTTGACTGTATCTTTTCACCCACCATTTTTTTAATTAAAAATTTAAAAAATAATTTTTACGTTTATTAATTTTTGAGAGACAGAGCACAAGCCGGGGAGGGGCAGAAAGGGAATGAGACACAGAATCCAAAGCAGGCCCCGGGCTCTGAGTTGTCAGCACAGAGCCTGACGCAGGGCTCGAACTCCAAAACCGTGAGATCATGTCCTGAGCCGAAGTTGGAAGCTTAACCGACTGAGCCACCGGGGTGCCCCTCTTCACCCAACATTTTGTACGATGAAGGTGCAGGGTAGTCTCTACACCTTTCCTGTCACACTTCTACTCCTAATGTGTCACCTGTGTTTTATGTGACATTTGCCTCTCCTGCATTTAGAATTGATAATGTAAAATGCACTGTACATGGTTTTGCAACTTCTGTCTTCTGTGCTGTGTCTGTGGGTTGATTTCAAGAGCTGAAAACAATCAACACCATTTACATTATGATTTCTAGGTAAATATTGCTCAACACAGGGCTAAGTCATGTGCTGTGGTTTCATTTCCTTTTCTAGGGTTCTGAGGTCACCACCTTCAAGCCACTCACAGGGGACAGAACTTTCCCTTAGCATCAGAATCTAATAAGGTTCTTCTCATTCTCCTCTAGCTGTTTTAAAATTATCCCAGGGTTTTCTTTTTTTGTTTGTACAATGAGCTTCTTGCCTTTTCTTCTTCTTGTTTTTTAATATTCTTGGAGTCTGAGGTTGTATTGTTTTGGTTGGAAGAAGAAAATTAAGTATTTTCTGCCATATCCCACATATCTTCTGCCTTTCTAGGTGTTCTCTTGCCTGCTTGAGTCTATTCTGTGTTTCTGAAGTTCATTAACTTTTTTTTATATTGGGCTGGCTTCCTAAATTTGGTCATCATTTCTCATGCAGTCTTTTGTTTGGTTCTAGAGTTTCTCTCATTGCCTTCTTCTATTTAAATCTCCAGCCTTTATCGGAGTTTCAAGTATTTCCAGGCTCTCCTGGAGGAGTCCTGAGTCATGCTATTAGCTATTAATCATCATTATTATTCAAAACTAGATGTATTATTAAAATACTACCCACCAATATTTTCTTTAGATTAATTAATTATTTATTTTTTGAGAGAGAGAGAGAGAGAGAGAGAGAGAGAGCACTTTGGCAAGGGAAGGGCATAGAAAGAGGGAGAGAGGGAGAATCTTAAGCAAGTTCTGTGCCCGGTATGGAGCCCAACAGGAAGCTCGATCTCACGACCCTGAGATCATGACCTGAACCAAAATTAAGAGTCAGACGCTTAACTGACTGAGCCACCCAGGTGCCCCACCAGTATTTTCTTATACGTATTCTTACTAGGCAGTTTAGTTTGCTCTTTTTTCCCCCCATTGCATGTTCATTAACATTTCTAGATTACTTTCTAATTCTCATATTTTTAAATGGCCACTCATAGTCCGTTGATTAGATGTACTATTTTTAAATTTAGCCACTTACATATTTTTGGATATGGATCATTACCAATTTCTGCTCTTATAAATGACACTGCTATGAACATTGGAATGCATTAGTCCTTTTTCATTAATTTCTTTTATGAGTGCTTCATGGGGAAAGACAACTGGGAAATCTGTGGCATCATCTTTAAGGACATAGTTCCATGACTATGCTTGTGTTGGATTCTAGTAGGGATCACTGAACATTTCTTATTAAGATACTTCTTTGGGGGGCAAAAGGAGCAGTAGGAAGCAGAGAGCAATACCGCCTCTGAATCAACATGTTGAGTTTTCCTGGGAGCTTAGGAAGATCTTATGTGTCTTACAGCAAAGCTGGTACTGCCTGGAAATCCACTGAGCACCACTCTCTGGGCTCACCTGGGGCTGTGTGACCTATGCCCATGATGCTGGTATCACCCACTAGCTTTATGTACTTTTTCTTTTGGCCAAGTATTATCCAGCACGGTTACCTCCAACTGGATCCCCTCCTTTATTCCCTGGAATTGTCTTTCAAAGACTGTTGGAAAAATCCGAATTATTCTCAAAAATCAAAGAGGTATTCCCATTGAGAATATTCTGCAAGCTGTACATCTGCTTCTACACATAGTTTCTAAAGAAGGGACTTGAACAATGGCAGGGATATTAGAATCAAGGGACCATTGTGAAGAATCCACAGTCATAAGAAGCCTAGATTGTGATGTATTGAAGAGACTGCCTTACTGTTTTATTGTCACCCAATAGGTTTGCATTATTCTACAACTTCCTCAGTCTGGCAATATTTGCTTTATGGTATTTACAATGTCTTTGTGACATAATTATGTAAGAGTGGAACCCTGGCTTTGCAAATCTTTTCAGTTCATTGACGAGCACTAATTGCGTGTTAAAGAATACCTTCTCGGTTGCATTCAGTTCTGAGATTAATGAGTCACAGTCTCATTGTTTTGGATAGTGGACGATGACAGTGAATTAAAGGTGACATGAGACGCATAGATTCAGAATATCACAGCCTGGAGAGGACCTGGTCCAGTAGTCCCATTTTAATATGAGGAAAAGGGGGATCCAGAGGGGAGAAGGGCTCACCGAAGGTCATAGAAGTAGTTAGTGGCAGAACCAAGTCTTGTCTTCATACCTCCTCGCTTCTAGTCTATTGGTTTTTCTTATGTTTGAAAATATTTGCAATTTTATTTCCAGGTGTGTAAATAACTGGACTTCATGGGGCTTGGAAATTAGAGAAATTCTCTCATCGTAGAGAAAGATGCAGACTATTTAATAAGGGAGAGGATACATTTGTCCAGAATGGAATCAGGAAGAATGTAAGGTCTCAGACATAAGGGATCATTTCTGAGATGAGAGAATGTGCTAGACAAGCCAGGGCCCTTTGTTAGGATAGAATTGGAGCCATGCTCTTGTTTCTAAACTTTGGGGGAATTTGGGGCTTTCCTTTTGGCGTAGATACTTCCATTCTCTAGAATAGAGAGTCTATATGTATAAAGTAACAGAGTTGGACTTGGTGGGCTTGGCTTTGTAGACCCTGCAGCTCTGAGCGCCATGAGTTTATGATTCTGGGTTATGTCCCATGTCCAAGATGACTTGAAGAAAATAAGAAAGCTCTTGCTGAATCATTACTAGCATCACCTGCTTTAGTTTGGCTGGGAAGTAGGTCAGAGCTTGGCAGATATGAAAATGTGGTTGGCTTCAACTGTGAGCTCTGCCTCTGTCCCCCTTGTTGACAACTGCCTTGGAAAGGGTCTATGGGGGGAGCTGACACCTTGCGGTGGAGAAGAGCAGTTTGTGGCCCTAACGTTGCAGTGATTGATAGAAGGAGCTATAAGAGGGTAGGTAGGGGGTGAAAGGAGGCACTGCTGATGACGGCTACAGAAAGGGAGAAGCAGGCATCCATTGAATGCTTATTGTGTATGGAGCCCTGGCCAATATTCTTTTTTTAAACTACTTCCAAACACACAGGCAATAGGTGTCATTATTTGGATGTTAAGAATGAAAAGGTCGAGGCTTGGAGAGATTGAGTTATTTGTCCATGGTCAGGCTGCTGGTGACTGATGGTTCGGGGAGTCACTGTTGGGTCTGCTTCCAAATTCCCTGTTCTTTGCATGGTCCAAGTGTGTCCCAGTGAAGGGGACAGGCACAGTCCGAAGCCTCGTCCCACCTGCAGTCTGGGAAGTGTGACGGACAGCAAACAAGTAAACACACCCTGCTTTTGGAAAGTGAAAGGTGCTACACAGGAGAGCAAAGCAGTATTAGGGGACAGTGGGGGACAGAGCTCCCCGTGGTATGTTTACATCTAGTCCCGACACATCCTAGCACAATACGATTGTGCATCACTGAGCCCGGCTGGCCTGGGAAACCAAACAGCTCTGAAGTAAGATGCTTGAGGTTAGGCTTCAGCCCTTGTCATGGTCTGAACCAAACTGTATTTCTTGGAGAAGTCACCTCTGCGTCATTATTATCAAGGACAGGAGACTCCGTTCTTCCTACCGCACTGGACGATGAGGGAAGAGAAAGTGATCTGATGTAACGAGCAACCATTTTTAAAAGGTCAGTAGGTTATAAAAATACAAGGAATGTTTTTAACAGTTTTGGTTAACTTATATATATGTATGTATGTATATATATTTAATGTCTGTTTATTTTTGAGAGACAGAAAGAAACAAGGCATGGGTGGGGGAAGGGCAGAGAGAGAGGGAGACATAGAATTCAAAACAGGCTCCAGGCTTTGAGTTGTCAGCACAGAGCCCAACACGGGGCTCGAACCCACAAACCGTGAGATCATGACCTGAGCCGACGTCAGACGTGTAACTGACTGAGCCACTCAGGCGCCCCAGATTTGGTTAACTTTTAAATGGAGATCTTATGTGTGCCTTGAGGGAACATCTTTCTTTTGGTCACTCCCTTAGTCCAAGAATGAGGACCCCCAGGCCAGTCTTGGGCGCGTCTGGGTTGGGTTTGTCGGCATCGGGACCTCTGGAAGCATGTGCCAGAGCAGCGGCCACGAGATTGGGCCACTGGAGGAGAGAAGGAGGGCCTGGAACACAGCAGCCGAGGGCAGCGAGGTGGACTGCGTGTCTGGGGGAGGCAGAAGACAGATTGGGTCCAGATTTGCACACAGTAGGGCAGTCAGTCAGGTAGACAGCAGGGACGTATTGATGAAGGCTTACCATGTGCCGGCCATGGCTGAGGAGGGAGAGACACTGACTCCATTTGGTGTTTGCTCTAAGCTTGTTCTGTGCCCAGTGTTCTGGTTGCTGAGGAGTCATGTGCTTCTAGCCCTTAAAGAGCATCCTACCCAGTAATTAATATCTGTCCTGGTCCACAAATATGCAGGTCAGCATTTATTTTAGTCGGTTAGTTATCCATGTAGATGGTGATATCAATTTATTTATTGTTATTATTTTTTAATGTGTATTTATTTTTGAGAGAGACCGAGACAGAGCGTGAGCAGGGGAGGGTCAGAGAGAGACAGAGACAGAATCTGAAGCAGGTTCCAGGCTCTGAGCTGTCAGCACAGAGCCTGATGTGGGGCTCAAACCCACGAACCACGAGATCATGACCTGAGCCGAAGTCAGATGTTTAACTGACTGAGCCGCCCAGACGCCCCTGTAGATAATGATATTTAAATGTATCTAACACCTTGGACTGAAGGGGCACCAGCTCTTCCAAGGGGAAGCATTTTGTTTCCAGATCGTAGAGAGGTTCCGGGATCTTAAGGGAGGGATGGGGAAAGTTGGGGTTGTGTGCGGACGCTAGGGGCCTTGAAACAGAAGCTTTTTAACAAGAGGCAAGGAAATACTCAAACATTTTAGCAACGCGTGTGACCATATCTCTGTGTACTGGGGACTGGCAGCCTTGTATAGGGTGTGCAGTTGCCTTTCACGTCATCAGTGTAACTGATGTGCACACAAAGCACAAAGGAGAGAATGACTGGAAAGGCTTCATGGAGTCAGTGACGTGGAGCTGGGTTTTGTGAGATGACTAGGAGTACGGTAAAGAACTTTCTAGGATAAAGGGAGAACGTGAGCAAGAGCACTGGTGTGTGAAACAACATAGAACTTGACTGGCTGAGGGATCCGGGCCTAAAGGATTTTGTGCGCAGGTGACTGTGAGCAAGCACAGTGGTACCATTGAGCAGGGAGGAAGGGGGAGGGGCAGCATGTCCATTTGATCCTTCACAGGGGAAGGGCAAAGATTTGGATGAGGAAGGAGCAGGCATATTTTATCTTCGTTTTTATTTCGAATACTAGCCGCCATGTGCTAGGTGTTAGGCAGCTTGCCGCACGGCCCCGGATCTGCCAGCGGCCCCTGAGATAGGGGTTCTCACATTCCTTCCTCTTACAGGTTAAATCAGAGCCAGTATGGGACTTGCACAGTGTCACACAGTGGCGTGCACAGGCTTTGAACTCGAATTTGTCTGATTGCAAAGCCTGAACCCTCCACTCTTACACCATGTAGCCTCTGTGTCCTGTGGATTTGCAGGGACATCTGTGAGAAACCGGTGCGTTTCTTGCATGGAAGTGAAAAGTGTAACAAGAAATGGAGCCATTGCTGTTTTCATCTGCAAAATGAGGACCAGAGTCCTTGCCCCAGGCATTGGCAGAGCTCGGGGAAGAGGAAGCCTCGGTTCAGGTGCCTTCTGGCCCCCTCGGCAAGACCGCTGAGGGGGGAGACGGCTGCTGCAGCCTATCTCCTGCTGTCCCTGAGCCTTCCACTTGACTTTCACTCCTGTGTGGCCACTTCCTGATGGTGACAGAGATAATATGGTGATCACATGGATGCTGCCTGTTTCTGGTCTTGTGACAGGGCTTTCCCCAGAATCAATCGGTAATATTGTTCCTGGTTAGGATGAGGCCTATCCTGTAACTGTAGGGAGAGAGTGTGTCAGTGGTGCTGATGACAGTGTATTCTTTGGGTTCTGGCACCCCTCCGCCAACAATAAAAACAGGGAAGACAAACAAAATCAACTGAGAGGTGGCGTAGCATGATGGTCAAGAACATTGATCTTGAGCCAGATTGCTTAGATTCACTTGTCAGCTCTGCCATTGTCTCGTTCTGTGTTAACCGTACCTCAGTTTCATCATCTGTAAAATGGGAATAACGGTAATGGTACCTCCTTCACAGGGATTGTTGGGAAGGTAAATGAATTAATATTTGTAAAGCGCTTAGAAAATGGCCTGACAGAGGACAAGTGTTCTACCCTATAAGGGTTTGTCAAACAGCAACAGCAAAATTGTATAAACTGGTTCCTGCCTTTTGCTGCCACGTGAGGTATTTCATATGTTAGTGTTTTCTGTTTTTTTTTTTTTTATACATGACAGTTGAGGGCACAAATCTGTGCATGGTCAGGCACAGAAGGGTGATACAGAAGGGTTTTGTGCATGGTCTGGTGGAAACTAGTTGTGATGGTTGCTTTGCCACTAGAGTTTTACTGGCCACGGAGAATGTGTGGCTGAGACATACTAAGTGGAACAATAATTTATCTTTTGCTAGTAGGTCAGAGTTTGGATTAAATGACGTTTGCAACAAGAGTTTAACTGTTTTTTAAATTTTTCCTTGGTGTGATTTGCAACCTGTATATCAATAGTTTCGTCTAGCTGGGTCAGTCAGTGGGTAATTTTTTGTTTGGCTTTCAAAACGGGGTTTGGAGCGCCTGGGTGGCTCAGTCGGTTGAGCGTCTGACTCTTGGTTTCAGCTTGTCATGATCTCACGTTTTCCTGAGTTCAAGCCCCACATTGGGCTGTGTACTGACCGAGGGAACCTGTTTGGGATTCTCTCACTTCTTCTCTCTCTGCGACACCCCTCCCAGATAATAATAAACAAATAAATATTTTAAAAAGGGGGGGGTCACATAAAGAGAAACAGCAAAAGATTGGGATTTTGACTAACAGGATTTAAGGCTCTCCTTTGCCCCTCATATACTGTGTCCCCATGATCTCTGGCCCTCGAGCCCCCTCCCCCGTCTCAGGGCCTCCACACATCTTTCTTGTTCTTATTGTTTCTTTCCTGCAAAATTAGGGTGCTCATTTTTCAGATGAACGCCTTCATCTTAGGGGTCTGTGAGCGGCCCTCCTTCTTGGTCAATTAGCTACAAAGTTTTGGAGGAGATGTGTGTGTGCATGTGTGTGTTTTAATGTTTATTTTTGAGAGAGAGAGGGAGAGACAGAGACAGAGAACGAGCAGAGGAGGGGCAGAGAGAGGGACACAGAATCTGGGGCTGACGCAGAAGCTGTTAGCAAAGAGCTTGACCACACGCGGCTTGAACTCTTGAACCCTGAGATCATGACCTGAGCCGAAGTCAGTGCTTTACCCCTGGTGTCCCTGAAGAAGGGTTTTTTTTTTTTTTTTTTTAACCAGGTCTGTGGATGGTGACCCTGATCAACAAGAGGAGCATATTGATCATCTTCCTTTTTTTTTTCCCCTCTAACGTGGCAGCTGTGTCTCTAAAGAAGTCCTCATTTCACCTCATTGCAGCTTCTTACCTTTTGTAATCCCTACAGCACATCTGTGTTTCAGATTCAGAAAGCAGAATGAAGCCAGGTGGTTGTTACTATGTAGCTCTTGGGGGTTGGGTGGGGTGGAGAAGATTCGACTTCACTATGGTACTCCACTTCATGTCGAGTTCTGTACAACAGACATGCGCCCTCTGTAGATGGGGGATTACGGCTTCAACCACACCATCTCCCAGGCTCGGTCACACCCTGACCAGCCTTTGCAAGACTTGTGTGATCACTCTCGGAAAGCCTAGTTGTGTGTGTCTAGGAACATCAGAGTGACCACACCTCCTGTGGTTTTTGAAGGTAGAAGGGAAGGACAGCGATGTTGCAAATTAAAATGATGATATTAATGTAGCCA
Organism: Crocuta crocuta; assembly: GCF_008692635.1. NCBI lineage: Eukaryota > Metazoa > Chordata > Mammalia > Carnivora > Hyaenidae > Crocuta > Crocuta crocuta. Next base: position 13,938,334 of record NW_027528417.1, on the reverse strand, counting down.
TGTGGGGTTTTTCTTGTTTATGAATGTAATGTTACAAGCTGGTGTGGGATATATTTATAATACAGGGAGATTTCTGGGGGACACCTTACTTCTGAATAATATTTTAGTGTCTTCACTAGTTTGAGTTGTACAGTGAGTGTACGAGATATGCAGACTTGAGGTTATAGTCTTATGTTGGGGGAAATGGAGGCTCAGAGAGCTAAAGTGGCCTGCTTGAGATAGATAGATGTGAGTGGTAGGTCTTTTTTTTTAAATTAATTTTTTTTTTTAATTTTTGAGAGAGAGCAAGAGAGAGAAAAGGAATGGGGGAAGCAGCAGAGGGAAAGAGAGAATCCCAAACAGGCTCCATATTCAGCGTGGAGCCCAATGCAGGGCTCAATCCCACGACCCTGGGATCATGACCAAAACTGAAATCAAGAGTTAGACTCTCAGCCGACTGAGCCACCCAGGTGCCCCCAAAGCGGTAGGTCTTCTGATTAGTGTTTGACAGAATTCTTTTGTTCTAAGAAAATGAGAGAGACTGACACTGTTTGTGATTTTTGAAGGAGCAGTAGTTTAGAAGGAATGGAAATGATGCTGTTTATATTAATATTAAGCTATACTGAGGCTGTAGTCCAACATGACTCAAGACTGGAAATTTAAAGTACTCTCAGTGGAGGACAGTCCATCCATCCATCCATCTATCCATGCATTCATCCTTTCATCCATCACCTACCTATTCATTTCATCATTTTTATTTTACAGCAAATGTCCAGTGTGCCAGCTTTTATGCTGAGCCTTGATTCATCAAAGTTAAATCAGAGTGACATGCGGCTGTCGAGGATATAAAGGGCGGTCAGTTCAAATTGAGATAGGCTGTAAGTGTGAAATATTCATCTGGTTTCAAAGGCTTTATAGAAAAGAAAACGTAAAATCCCTCATTAATAAATTTTGTTTGCTGCTTATGAAGTCGTAATATTTTGGTTACATGGGTTAAATGAAACGCATCCTTAAAATTAGTTTCTCTTGCTTTTTAAAAAGATGACATGGGCTAGCGAATGACCGGTTGCATTTATGGCTTGCATTATATTTCTGCTGGGCAGGACCGTTCTGGAAGCTGGTTGCCTAGTAGAGGAAGTGAGATACACACCCACCATGTCCTTCTCTGATGACATGCCATTTCCCTTGCTTCCTTCTCTGCCTTGCCTTGCCTTCTTTGGGCTTCTTAGCCCATTTCAGTCTGATAGAAGCTCTCACCCAGGTCTGTGGGGGCCAAATTCATTTCTTTTTACCACTGCTCTGATCCGGCCTCTGGGGTATTGTTACTGTTGACCACTCTTGCTTCCTTTATTCTTCCCCTGCCTCTCTGGCCTCTCCTCACGGTTGCTTTGGTGACTCTTGTCTTCCTTACGTCTCATAAATGTTACTATTGCTGCTTTGTCTTCCGCCATGTTCATTGTTTTTGTGCTCATGAGTCCCAGGGGTTGCATTCAGTTTAGAACTCCTGAGCTTCAGACCCATATATGTCAGGGCCTTTTGGATACCCCAGTTGAAATGTTAGTTACCTCCGACTCGACCTGTCTCAGCACTGTCACCCCTGGCGAATGACGTCACCATCTATCTACCCAATCACCCAACCTTGGAAACTGGGGCTCACTCTGGGTGCCCGCTCCCTTCCCCTCACCTTTCTGCCTTGTCATCCTCTGATCTTCCCGAGTCCACCGTGGTACACCCCTACCCACCCTTCCTCCACCTTTGCTGTCTTGCCTCAGTTCTGATCCTAAGCATCTTTTGCCTCTAGTGATTTAATTGTTCTCACCTTCTTCCATCCCATTCTCTGTCCTTCTTCCCTAGCGACTTTCCAAAAATGCAAATCCATTCATGCCATATCTCTGTTTTTAAAATCCTTGGATGGTTTCTTCATTCTGGGTAAAATCCACAATCCTTTGCATAAGCTAGAAGACTTTTTGTAATCTGGCCCCTGCCTCTTTCCATGACCATCTTGTGAGCCTCTGAGACAGATCCTGCATTCCAGGAATATCCATGGGATTCTCTGTAGCTTCCATGACTTTAACACGTACTGTTCCCTGGTGAGGACATCGCTCCTTTCCCCAGATTATCACAGTAGCTCCATGTGCCTTTCCAGATTTTGCTCTGGTATCGCCTCTGCTTGGAATACACCTCTGACCCTTGAGAACTCCACTTCCCTCATTTTTAGCCATTTATTGAAGTGGGTTGCATTTCCTCGAGAGCAGGGCTCATTTGTTTTATTTCTGTAGCCTCACGTCCATAGTAGGGTGCAAGAGATAGTTGTTGAATGAATGAATGAATGCCAAATAATAAAGGATAGAGATGAGTTGTTATAGACGGTGTGGTGGAAATTCTAGCTAGGTAGGCATGGGAGCAGGGAAGGCCCAGGAGAGGTGGCTTTGAGCTCTGCCTTCAAGTTTGGTGGCATTGGGTTGGGAGGGTACAGAAGAGATCTTGGTGCTCATCATCTACGTGCTGTGTTCTACAGGACACAAGAATACAGAATAGGCCCCTCCCCCGATCCACAGTGTCATCACTGGGGTAAAATAAGGAGGGCAGTCTCAGGAGTCTATCTGGGCTAGAGTGTGCCTTTGGTCCTGAACTTGGTTATATAACTCAGCACAGCCTCCTTCCCCCAGCACATGGTTGGCGTGGCCGACAGGCACCCCATCCTTGCTCGTGAACTGCCCTGGGGAAGGGAAAACAGAACGGTTGCTTGTATTTTCTTCTTTGCTTCTCCTTTGGAGCTGTCTTTCTGGATAGTAGAGAGGTGACCTCAGCAGCCAGAGACAGGAAAGAGCAAAATGAGTCATCTCAGGCCCTAATGAGGCGCATGAGGGACCCTTCCCGGGAGGGTCAGGTGAGGCCGTGCTGCGCCCGGGGTGCGTTTTGCCTTGGGGCTCTAGGCGGCACCGGAGCAGAGCTGAGCTAATTTTACCCACAGGAGCTGACTGTGCTGAAGGGCAGGGCTTATGACATTGGCCTTATCATTCTGTGATGCCCGGAGAGCTCTCAAGGTACAGCCCTGTTATGTGTGGGCTGACTTTCCTCCTCTAGATGAATACGTTTTTCCATGAGGTGTGCATACCGGCCAGCAGGCTGGAGAGGCGCAGGGAGCTTCAGATTTGGTGGAAGGCCACGGAGCTGCACTTGGATCCTGCCTCCACCCCTTGCTTACTAGCTGCCCGACCTTGGGCAAGTTACATAATGTCTCTGAGTCTCAGTTTCCGCATTTGCAAAGTAGGACTTACACCTATGTCCTAAGATTGCTTTTGGGTTCCCCACACCGGGCGGTACTTAGCAAGCGGTCACTGTGTGTCGGTTGCTGTTCTGGCTGCTTTATTCCTCGTGAGTCATCGAGTCCTCTAAGCCGGCCTATGAGGAAGGTATGATTGTCGCCTCTGTTTTAGAAATGAGGAGACAAGGACGGGAACAGACATTTCTGGAGGCCTACTCTGTGGGGCTGCGCACAGCAGATGGGCTATAGGTCTGCAGCCGGCATGCCTCTGAGGCACCGACATAGTCAGTGGCAATTGTGGAAAACAAAGAGGTCAAGCCAAGAATTCTCAGAAGGGAGTCAGCAATTATGCTGTAAACATGCTTAGTTTTATATGAGCTAGACCTTGTGTGGTTCTGATTAGCTTATGACTTGCTATTTATGTTCCTTCTGTCTGTTAGGCTCCTTGCGGTGGAGTGAGATACATTTCCTCCCTTCAAAGAGGCAACGGGGAAGATATTAGGGCCGGACAGACATAGGTCTTAACGTGAGCGGATCAAGAAGTAGAGGCATGGATCATCAGCTAATTGATCTGCTGTCTGCCACCCCCCCACCCCCCCCGCCCTCCTGCATCTTGGGGCTTAAAGGGAAGGGAAGATGTTCTGCGTCATTTAAGTGGAAAGGGATTAACTCGAGGGAACAGATGCTAATTGTTAGAAAGGCTGGAACAGTGGAAACAGGAGGCTGCATCAGCAACTATTGAGTTTATTCCAGGATTTATTCCATAACCACAATCCAGGGATGGAGGAGAGGGGATTAGGAAGCCGCTGCTGGGCCTCTGGACTTTTCTCAGCGTCCTCCCAGCTGGCGGTAAGATGCTGGGTTGCCGCACAGGGCCGTGTTTTGGCTCTTAGCGCTGCAGAAGGTGCTTGCCAGTAGAAATAGAGGCAGGAAGTTTTAGCTTCACTTCCACCTTCTGGGTCTTACACAAGTATATCTTCTTGCTGGATGTGAATTCACTAGCTTCCGGGGAGTGTGGGAAATGTAGTTTTTAGCAGTCTGCTCCTGCAGTGCGGGAAGGTGCTTTAGAGGCAGAGAGGCGTTCTGATGGGCCCATTGAGGGAATATATCTGCCGCCTACACACATCTTCACAAGTGCCCACGATTAGTATCCCGTCATCATCCATCCCCAAACACTTAGCATGGACTGTCAGTTATCATGCCGCAATGTAATTCGGTCTAATGTTCTACTTAATATTTGCTTATTTACATGAAATACACAACATTCACACACTTCTTACTCCCAAACTGCAGGCCATTTGCCCAATTTCGGTTTCTGTACTGTGTTCTTCTTAGTTTTTTTTTTTTTTTGTTAAATTTCAGCATCGGTAATGTACAGTGTTACAATAGTGAAGAGTGCACAATATAGTGATTCAGCAGTTCAGTACATTACTCAGTGCTCATCGTGGTGGGTTTTCCTTAGTTTTGACAACTGTGATTGATTTGTAATTTTCCTGTATCTCCCCTTGGGAGTCATGCCCTGGGCAGTTGTTTTGTTTATACAATTTGTTCACCAGCGTTTATTAGACACTTACTAGGAGCCTGACACTACGCTAGATTTGGCACTGTGGGCAGAGAAGTCATGGAGTCTTCCATTGAGAGCCCTTGCCAGAAAGAGAATGGCTAAGTCAGGTCTATGATAAGACTACAGGAAGCTCATGATTGACATACTCGACAGCAGGCTGAGCTAATTCAGAGAAGAGAGACGGTTCCCAATGGACTGGGAGGTAAGGGAGGTTTCACATGGGGTGATGGTGGTTAGGTGGTTCTCAGCTGGGGACAGTTACAAATGTGGTGGAGTGTTGTTTTTGTTGTCTTGGAGCTGGAGGCCAGACCACTATTGTCATTCTGCAGTCAGGGCCTGAGATGCTAGATGACCTGTAATACGTGAAGCACCGTGGATGACCAGTAGGCCTTGAAAGATGTATAGACTATCTGTATTTGATCTTGGGCTGGGGAGGGTAGGAGGTCAAACAAAGGGAACAGTGCAAGCTAAGAGTTCAGTCTGAATAAAGCAACGGATGTGTGCTGCGTGGCAGTGGGAGGGAGTTCGGGGTGAGACTCGAAGGTTGAGTCGAGTTACTGAGAAACTTGAGATACTAGGTGAGGCACTTGGACTTACTCCCTTGTTCTCGGGAAGCCACTGACGATATTCGTGCAAAGTACTCAAGCAAAAGCCTCGCCTCCTCTTACCACCCGGTCTCAAATAGATATGGGTGAGTGCATGAATGCCCCAGGGGCCCCAGGCAAGTCGTTCACAGGGGTTGGGCCACACGTAGGCTCCTGTGGTCCCGGGAGAGCCACGCAGTCAGCACGTGGACTTGGGGAGAGTACACGGCAGCCTGGTGCACACATCCTGTCTCCACATCACACGAGGGTTGTGCTCAGGCAGCAGGGGTACTGCCTACGCTGCAGAGGGCAGCTGACGTCTTAAGCGTCTTGAAGGAGAGAGGGATCCTTCAACTGCCTTCCACGTTCATGCTCTTGCATTTCAAACTTATTCAAAATCTCCCATCATGCCAGCCGTTTGCTGACAAGCTTCCTGTGCAGTGACCATGACCGCAGCTGCTCGTGGGAAGCCATGTGCTGGTCTGTGTGGTGATGCTGCCATGTGCTGTTCCTGGTGCCACCGTGGAGAGTTCTGGGGGCCTTCTGACATTCGGATCAGTCCTTCCTTCTTTCAGGATGAGCTTTGGGGGTTGGGAAGGAAAGCTTGGGACGGAACTGACCAAAACACTTCTGTGAAACGTTACCTTGATGGTGCCCCTCCAAGGTTTCATTTCTGAAACCCTTTAGAGGAGAGAAACGGGCTCTAGATGTGTGGGATGGCCCTGGGGCCCTCATTTTATGGTCCAAAGAGGGAGAGTATTCGCCCAGGGTCACCCAGCGAGCTAGCCACAGGATAGCTCAGCACCTTTATAGAAAGGTTTTATTTGATTACACTCTGTTGCTGGAGGGAGAGTATAGTGACACAGGCTCAGGACCCAAGGGTACGCACTTGGCTACAGGCTCAGCCACTTACTATATTTTGGACCCTCAGCTTCCTTATTTGTATAATGGGTGTCATGGTCATATCTGACAGTAAGCATTTAAAAAGATAGGGCACGTGAGGGGTGACTCTGTTGGTTAAGCGTCCGATTTTGTCTCAGGTCATGATCTCAAGGTTTGTGGGTTCGAGCCCTGCGTCAGGCTCTGCTGACAGCTCAGAGCCTGGAGCTGCTTCAGATTCTGTGTCTCCCTCTCTCTCTGCCCTTTCCCCCACTCGTGCTCTGTCTCTCTCTCTGTCTATCAAAAATAAATACAAGTTAAAAAATTAAAAAAAAGATGGGGCCCTTGAAAAGATTTATTGACTACAAAGAAATATGGTAGTGTTTCTTCTTATGGTAAGGGTGTTTATGCACTAGAAATCGGTGGGACCCGCTGTAGGGGCAAAGAATGGAGCAGTGAAGATTCTGTTGACCACACTCCAGTCACAGCATACTCCCAAGTGATCCACTTCCCTATCGCCCAGTAAAGANGGGATGGACATGGCCAAATCTTGGGGTTGGAAGGAGTTGAGGGTCCATTCTTGATGGGAGCCAGGGCCTCATGTAGCAATGTAATGGAAGATGTGTCTGGAAAGATGGGTTGGGGCCCATCCTGGAGATCGCGAATGATGGCCTCAGGGCAGTTGGATGCTATTTTTTGTGAAACTCAGATTACTGGTTGGCGTCAGCCGGGAATGCCAGGATGACGTCGGGGTTAGGCTGGTAGCAGCTTCAGGAGGTGCAGGGAGCCCAGAAAAACTCAGGCCACAGACCAGGAATCAGGCCTTTGGAGCATGGGATGGGATGATTCCCGAGTTGTGGACACATTGAAGTTATTTTGTGCAGTGGTTCACGTTTTTACTTGAAGTTATAATAAAAATGGTATGGTTTTATAGAGGTACACAGCTGAGAATGTTGACAGCATTTCATACTCATTAACTCCTTGGCTCTATATTAAGGGCAAGTAGAAAGGGGGATGGCCTCATCCCCATTTTACAGATAAGGAAATTGAGGCTCAGAGTACAGATGGGATTTCTCATGCCAGTTCAGTGGTCAGTATGGAAGCCAGGAGCTGNGGCCGTGGGTTTCAGAGTTTGCTGAGACAAGCTGTAAGAATTTTCAAAGATGAGCTGTGGGGAATTTGGAACACAAGTGTTTTCCTCCCTCGGGCACTTTATCGCTGTCATATTGTTTGTTCAGTTTGAAAATGTCCGTGAGGGCATTGAGCCCTGGTCACTTCTGGAGTATCTTCTTTGCTCTGGACACAGCACTCCCTCTTTTCCATCTGTGAACTTAGATAAATTTATAGATGGGACGATCACAGCACAGTATTTATTGTAACATTCTAGCAAGCAACTTATGCACATTAGTTAGTTCTAATAAAAGTCTTATTAGGTAGACAATGCTATTGTTTCCCATTTTACAGATGAGAAAACTGAGGCTTAGTGAGAGATGAATAAGTTGCTTGCTGAGAACACATGTCTTAAATAGATTTTAATCCAAGTTTCCTTTTTTTAAAAAACTTTTTTGTTAATGTTTATTTTATTTAATTAATCAATTAATTTTTGAGAGAGAGAGAACGTGAGCAGGGGAGGAGCAGAGAGAGAGAGGGAGACACAGAGTCCAAAGCAGACTCCAGCCTGTGCTGACAGCTCAGAGCCTGACGCGGGGCTCAAACCCACAAACCATGAGATCATGACCTGAGCCAAGGTCGATGCTTAACTGGCTGAGCCACCCAGGTGCCGCTATCACCCAGGTTTTCTGATTTGAGAACTCTTTCTTTCCTGCTACCCTGTATATTACCTGTCTCACTGGTAAAAATACGGAGCTGCCTAATTAAGGAGGTAGAGCTCATGTTGGAGCTGGAAGGTGCTCTGAAGAGCTCAGGAGGCTGCTGGTGGTCAAGCCGTGCTTTCCTGTGTCATACGGTACTTCCGGACTCCAGGAGTGGGGTTGGAGTTGGGGTGCTTGGTGGGTGTGTCACAAAGACCGGGGAAGAGCAGGGGTCAGGGGGGCTCTGGAGCCCAGCCTCGCCGGCTCTGTTATTACCTACTGTGCAAGTCAGCATCTGCAAAGCATTTTGTTTAAAGGAAAAATGCCTGCTGCTGGGAAAAAGAAGTTTGAAAAGCCGCTGTGCTAGCCCAGCGCTTCCGTTCACCAAAGCTGAGAGACAGAGTGGCTTAGCACAGGCCACACTATGAGGGGTTCTGAGGTTTCCCCCCTTTTTTCAAGGAAGCGTTCTGTCTATCTCTCCCGAGGCCTCTGGGCACCTGGCTTCAGGTTCACGGTCGTGCAGGCCCTGAGGAGGTGCGTAAGCTTCAGGCTGCCCCGTGCACACAATCTTTGACCTGTGTCCTTCAACTTGGCCATGTCTCCTCCTCAGACCTTGGGAACCTCCGTGAGATTAGTTCCATTTCTGTGAAGAATAGAGTGGAAATGACAGCCAGGATTGTGTGACTTCCCTGGCCCAGCCTTCAAAGACATTGTCTAACTGAAGTATGGAGTGTTCTTTGAGGGCACAGTGCTGAGAACACAGGGAAGATTCCTGACTCCAAGGACCTTCCAGGGAGACAGAAGTGAATAAGGGACATTGTCAGCTGTTTTTGCAGAGAGTTTTGTTTGTTATCGATGTGATTGTTCTCTGATAATTACGTGAGGATGATTTCGTCCCCTAGAAATGGGATAGGGAGAGCCTGGACAATAGGAAAGAACGTTAGAAATTGAAGAGTGCATTCTCGAATTGCAAGGCGTTGAGTTTGTACTGGGAATTAGTGAATCCTGGCCTCTTGCACTTACTATCTTTGGGACCTGCCTAATTTCCTTTTTCTTTAAGCCTTCATTTTCTCATCTGTATAATGGGTGAGACTACCTGGCTCACAGAACAGTTGATAGGATCAAATGGTGTAATATATGTAGCCTGCTTAGTACAATGCTCAGTGCAGAGTAAACACTCATTATATTATAGTTGTTTTTGTGATTATTATTATTTGCCACTGAGGAGTCAAGGAGACCATTTTATTTTTATTTTTAAAATTTTTAAGTGTATTTATTTATTTGAGAGAGACAGAGGCAGAGTGAGTGGAGAAGAGAGAATCCCAAGCAAGTTCCTCAGTGTCAGCACAGATCCAGACACGGGGCCCAAACTCATGAAACTGAGATCATGACCTGAGCTGAAACCATGAGTCAGACGCTTAACCGGCTGAGCCACCCAGGTGCCCCCAAAGAGACCGTTTTTAAAAACCTGATCGATGTTGTGATCAGAGCTTTGCTTCTCATCAAAACAGTCTGCATTCAGAAATAGACTCCAACCTGATCACTTTAGGCTACGATAATTATTTGGTTTTGGTTTACCTTGCTGAGTTACCTCTTTTTGTCTCTGCCTATCTGCCCGCCTCTCCTGCTAGTGGCCTACACATTGCTGGTTACTGTGCATAGCTCTTCATTGTTTGGTCTCCAATCCTTCCTTTTGTCTGGAATGTCCTTTGTCACTGTCTCAGTCTCACCCTCTTTTCACACCTAGCCTGGAAGTCTGTCCCTCCCATTGAGGACACCCTACTGAAGTGTGAACTTATTGAGTAGGCCACCCCTCATCCCACATTGCATCTCATAGCCCTTTGTTGCATCATCCCTGGGGATTCAGGCACACACTGTAATAGGTATGCACACACCTTTGTGATAAGTTTACTTAATGCCTTTCTCCAACGTGCAGCACAAGGAAGGAGATGATACAGTGCAAACCAGGAAATAGAATGGATTTCTGGGGAAGACCTGGCCCTCTCCATAAATGACAGGATCGTTACAGAAACTGAAGAGAATCCTGGTGACTAGCGTGTCAGGAGAGGCCTGAAGGAAGCCAGACCAGTGACTGTGCTCTCCAAGCTTCCTGGGTCTCCTCCACCCCCACCCCCTCGCCCCCAGGCCATCTGCGGCAGAAGCGCAGGTATGCAGGTGCACCTCTCTGTTGCCTGGGGTGCGTGCATTCCAGGTTGAGCCTCCGTGAGATGGTTCGGATGTTTAACGGCTTGCCGATTTCTATCATTTTGGTATCTGCAGCTTGAAATATCCTGTGTCCTTGATTAATTCATGCTTGGGAGCTTCCTCAGTGCTCTCTGGTAAATAGCTTGTTCCTGTACGTTTATTTCCCTGTGGGTTTATTGCAGAGAAACTGGAGCCTGTGTTTCTAACAACTTCTCCAAGGAGAACATCGTAGGTCGTGTTTCCGGAACTGAGACTCCCGGGAGGTCTTCCAATAATCCCTCTCTGTTTTTGGGGTGCCATTCGCTTGTCACTGAAAAAGGACGGTTGTCTCGAAAGTCCTGCAGACACGTGAGACTTGGCGGCTGCAAATCTGACAGTTGATGCTGAGGTTCCACTACCAGTGAGAAGAATACAGACAGAAACCTGTAGAGCATCAAATCATTTCCCTTTCATTCCGGACTCTTAATGTTTCTTTGTCTTGAGGATGACCTCACTGCTTTTTTGTATTTGTAATGGAATGCACAGTCATTTACAAGTAATCACACAATAATCCCTTACGCTTTTGGAACGCCTTCCCGTTTTCCTGAGGGTTTTAACTCTCATTATCTCATTTGATCCTCCTAACCGCTCTGGGAGGAGGCAGAAGGGCTAGTTTAATCTTTAATTTTCAGGTGTAGAAACTGAGGCTTAGAAAAGTTAAAGTTGGCCAGAGGTCATACAGTTAGAACGTAGCAGAGTTGGAACTGTTGGTCGTCCAACTTCTAAACCAGCATTCCTTTTATTACTTACTGTTGCTGTGACCTTGGGAATATACTTCATCTCTCTGAGCCTCAGTTTTCCCATCACGAAATGGGGTAGAATACTCCCAGCGGCGTGGCCAGTAGGGATTAAATGAGACTGCGAAAGCATTTATCAACTGGTAAAGGATGCCACTAATGTGAGGCATCATTGCTGCCTGTGTCCTGACTCCAAGCCGTACCATCAGAACTGTGGCTCAAAGGAACATTTTTCCCCCTGTTTTGCAAAGACAGTGAAGTCCAGGATGGTGCTGGGGTAGATAGTCGGGGATCACGAGCTCCCAGCCCTGTGATCAGCAAGCCGGTGCCGCTGTCCTGCCTGTAGGCTGCTTGGTTATTATTCTGAGAGCGTTTGAGTTGGCACGGCCCTCTTTCCCCGCAGAGCTCGCTTTTAATGTTCCTTGGAACAGCCTTGTATCCTGGAGACAGTTCTGGGTCTGGCAGGGCAGGAGAGTGGGAATGGGGAGCTGGGAATGGGATCTGCATCCCTGAGCTCTGTCCACAAAGGCTAGGAATGCTGCGTGGGTGATGGGGTAGAGGTGGCCGAAGGAATGGTCTCGAAGGTGCCTCTCCTCGTGTTTCTCAGGGACTGGGATTTCATAGGGCACACGTCTTGTGAGTCCCCAAGGCCAGTGGCCCATGTGCAGAATGGGCTTAGCAGTATCGTTTCCTGGAAAAACCTGAAAAGGGTGGATTTCAAGGTGGCAGCAGATGCGTTAGGAGCTAGCAGGGTGATATGGTCAGGAAATGGCCAGAGTGATTGAGGGTTGCGATCTTGGGGAGCTTCGTTTCTATATCCAGATTCACCTACAAAAATTCCAAGCCAGTGGAATAGACAGGTTGTTGGTGTGGTTCGAAGAGGCAGAATGAGGAACAGGAAAGCCAGGAGTTGGATTTTGTTTCCGTATAAGGAAGAACTTTCTGTTGAAAAGATGGAATTTGCAGCTGTAAAAGATCATGGTCATCACTTCACTGGAGACATCCTGGACACCATGGTGGGGGGTGGGTGGGGTATAATCAGGTGGGACATCGGGTTTAGTGGTCTTCTCTCCTCTCAAGATCCCAGAGCTGGTGGCTCTCAATGGTCAAGAGGAAGAGAAGCACGCATACATTAAGGAATGAAGGGCCCTTTTGTGGATATGGAAACTGATCTCCAAGTGCTACTTTGCAAAATGGAGGGTAGACACAGACTCTTTGTACCTATGTCTGTAGTCTGCTTACTCCCTGGTTTCCAGAGTTCCCAGGCCATCTGTGGGCAGCTATTTTCCATGGAATGTCTTTTCCCTCTGCTGGCATCTTCCTGTTGGAATATTGGAATGGACTCTCTGCCCCCTGACAACATGACTATCTTTCCACAGAACCACAAGCCACAGGGCTCCGTGTCTGGTCTTCTCAGTTACAAACGAGGATCATCCCTTTATCCTCTTCACACTACCTCTGGGACCTCTGGGGAGCACCGCAGTGGCCGGAGTTCTGTGCCGAGTTCTGGTTCTGGCATGTGCCGGAAGGTTCTCTGAGCCTGTTTCCCTTCCTCATTTGACAATCACTTATATTTGTGTTCATTTATTAAACACACAGTAAGTAAGAAATGCTTGCTGCTTTTCAGGTATTTATGGCATGCCTGCAAACATATAAAATAGGTAATCTGAGTAAGTGTGTCATCACTATTTGGATAGCCCAAGTAGAAGCTGCTTTTAGAGCACATAGTTGGACAGTTTTGTGATTCTTACCCATTTTGTAGATGAAAGGATATAAACCACAAGAGAATTGATTTTTCCAGAATCTTAAAGAGGACCTGAGCTTAAGGCTTGGGTTCCTGGGCTCCCTAAGTAGCACCGTGTATTGCTTGAAGATTGCCCGGGGATGAGAGCTAGCAGCCTCCGGGTGCCAGAACAGGAGGTGGCTGGAGATTCTGAGAATCTCATGTGGCGTACGGAAAGCCTTTGCAGCCAACAGTAGAAGGGGACCCCTGTAGGAAATAGAACCGCTGGGAAGCCGGTGTGTAGATTCCCTTCCCTGAGCGGACCCCCCCTTCCCCTGCACCGCCATTTTCCCCGGCACCCCATCTCTCTCTCCTTTCCCTTCTGCTCATTCTCTCTGCAGTCATTTTTAGACCAGAGTTGTTCCTGACCGACTTTACTGGTCCAATGTAGTCATCAACACACTTCTCAGGACCTTCTGATCGGAAGTAATCGTGCAAATAAACTGGGCGCTCAGCCCTCCTTTCCCCTCAACGATGTTTCTTTTGAAAGTCTGGTTTTATTCTGGATTTTCATGCCTGATGTCTGTCCTAGGAAGAAATCACACACAACTAAGTTCCCAGGAGGATTCTTATCCCAAGGGAGTCTGGGAATTTGGGCAAAGGGTGGGGATGACTTTAGGGCTCATCTTACATCAGGTGCCCTGTGGATTGGATTCTTGGTGACCCCTTTGGGTACATCTCTCCCAGCTACCATCCTCCTCCTCTGAATGAATAGATTGACTCCATAAATGTCATTGCCTCCTAGATGTCCCATTCCTCAGGTGAACGTAAAGCCTTTCAAGCCAGTCACTTCCTTGTTTGGACTGGGGAGGCTTTTTCCTGTAACAGGCAGGCTATGGAGCAGATTGAGGCTCTCCTTCTTTTGGGGTTAATCATCTACTCCGAGTAAGGAATTCTGTCATAACTGGGGGCATGTTCTTCAAGTGCCAGAGGAGAGAAGGGTGAGTTTTCTGACATCCTCTAGCCTGCTTCTCCATATATGGAAATGTTTACCCACCACACTGATCTATTGGAAGAGAAGGAGGTGACTCAGGGTTTAGAAGAAGCAGGATTTGAATTCTTGTTTCCAGAAACAAAGTCGCCCCTGTCCGCCCCTCCCCCCGCCGTCGCCTCCATTCCTTTGCCCCTTGTTCTGGAAGCTGAGGAGAGAAGGTCTCAGTGCTGTTCCCCTCGGGCCTTGGGGCCACCTCTTTGCAGTGGGGCTCAGTGCGTGTGACAGGGAGTGCCGGCCGGCGGAGGGCCAGCTGTCTGTGGGGCCCGACTCACGTGAGTACATCATTATTGACAGAGCGAATGGCATTTCTGCTCACAGACCTGGGGCTTGCAGAGTGACCGGGACGTACCGCTGGGAGCGCTGGCCACTTTGGTTGGGGGTGTGGACAGCGCCTTTCCCAGGGGAGCTCTGCTTTCAGTGGGATTGGGAAGCGGACTCGGCCTGAGGGAAGATTCTATTTGTGTGTGAAAAAAATGAGAGCTATTTCCTCCCACCTGAGGCCTAGCCAGAGTTGGGTAGGAAGGTAATCTGGGAGTGCCGTGGTCGTCTGTCTGTCTGCTAGGGTTAGAGCAACAAGCCAGAAGGACGGTCGTGGACACTGGGGGGAGGGATGGGTAGTCTTAGCTTGAAAAGCAGAGTTACGGTTGGCCTTCGGAGCATGAAATGTTGCCCATATATGCAGCATTTGCAGGGCATCCACGGTCTGGAGTAAATACCCGGTGTGCAGGACATTGTGTGCGTTGGAAGGAGTCTGAGAGACGATTTGGCCGGCCTGCCTCCTTTTGCAGCAGGATGCGGGGGAGGGGAGGCCCAGGGGCAAAGCTAACTCGCCCTGCGGGTACATGGCTGATTAGGTGGGATTAGAACCCCGGTCTTCTGGCTCTTGATCAATCGATCATTCTTCCTTCCACTACACTTGAGCTGCTCCTGCAGGCAGAGGCCGAGAAGAACATGCCCATTTCACAGATGAGGAAATAGGGACTCTGGATGCCAGAGTCCCCCACGCTTACTGATCTGATGGGTGAGACTGAGAACTAGCACCTGATTGCTCCAGGGCAGACCTCTTTCTATCATGTTACAGGGCCTCAGAGGCCTGAATTTGTTGTTTGTAAAATTTTTCCTCCCCCCCCGCCCCTTTTCTGCTATCCACTTACTCTGCTTTCGGTCATGTGAGTGTTATCTGAACGTGGGCTGCTGCCTTCTGATCTGCTTGGCTGGCTAGATCTGTTTCTTTCCTGATTTCTTGAAAGGGGGTGGCAGCTTGTCCAAAATGCAGAACCAGGTGACAGACACTTACCTCAGTTTATCCCAAGAGGTGGAGATTACGCACGGGCCTCGAAAGAGGCTGAGCAGTGCTCTCTCGCTTAGCTGTCAGATTCTGCAGTGTAGTTTGCACTGAAAGGTGAGCCTGACTCTGAATGGATGTTACACACAGACACATGTACACACACACAGACACACACACACATACACACACACTCATAGGCATATACATAGATACACATACATACCGACACACACACAGGCGTGCACACAGTTACACATACACATAGACACACACTCAGAGACACACACACACAGACACATACTCTTAGACATGCACACAGACATATGCACAGTGCACACAGAGACACAAAGACATACACTCATAGACACACAGACACACGCAAACACACACACTTCCTTGCCTTCTTTGGTACAGCTTTAAAGAGAGACTTAGGAGGCACCACCCTCTCTTAACAGCCCGCCAGATGTTACATGGCCATGAATGTAGTTCTTTGTAGTCAGTTTGGTTTCTGGTGAACCTGGGGGCACTTTTGTCCAACTCAGGGAAGACGCTGGAGATGTGACTCGGGGAAGCACTTAGGTGCCAGTGGCATTAGGCGGTCGATCCTAATAGCACAGGAAAGTGCTCTGAGACCCAAGACTGTCCCGTGTGGAAGGGAGGCCAGGCAGTTCCCTAGGCTGCTCTGGGTTGCCAGCGAGGATCCCAGGACCCTGCACACAGCCTGTCTCCTGCTCCGTGATGGCAACCGGCCTGCTTATAGCCCCGCTCACCAGGTGGGAAGAGGATGCCTTGAGGGAAGGCCTGGGATACCCCTCCCCCCAACCCGCTGTGGTGGTGACAGACAGGGGCACTAAGAGGTTACGGCTGGTGATGCAGGTGTCTGTGCTGTTACTGTTCACAAGGAGAACTGACGCAAATTGATTGCTTTCCGAATGCCAGGCACCGGGCTAAGCACTTACCCTAAATCATTGAGTCACTACTGTTCCCACCTGGGAGTAGGTGCTATTTTTTTTTTTAACTTTATTTTTAATTTTGGTAAAGCGCACATTTACCGTCGAACCATTTTAAGCGTCTAGCTCCGTGGTGTTAAGTGCAGTCACCTGTCCTGCAACCCTTCTTCAGAGCTCCTTTCATTCTGCAAACCTGGGCCTCTGGACCTATTAGACACTAACTTCCCATCCCCCTTCCCCTTGGCCCTGACAATCACCTTTCTGCCTTCTGTCTCCATGACTTTCCAGGCACCTCACAAGTAAGTGGGATCCTACAGCATCGATTCTGTTGTGACTGCCCTGTGTCACCTAGCGTGATGTCTTGCAAGGTTCATCCGTGTTGTGACACATGTCACAATTACATACATACGCACCACATTTTGTTGACCCACTTAGGTACTGTTTTTACCTTCTTTTTACAGAGGAAGAACCCGAGGCTTTGAGGGGTCAAGTTGTCCAAAGGCCATCAGTAGTGGAACTGGGATCTGAACCCAGGTCGTGGGACCTCAGGGTGCATGTGGTCGGGAGTAAGGGGATATTTTATTTTGGTTGCCAAGAGTGTGACAAACGAGGATGATTCTCAACTGGGTAGTGATACCTCGTCACACCTTGCTATACCATTTTGGTAACCAAGTGTCCCAATGGCCTGTATGTGGGTACTTCCTTCCATTTTCTATCGATCTCTGGGAAGCTTAGAACCAAATGGGAAGCCCACCTTTGGCAAACGATAGGAGACATATGACTTCTTTTTTTAAAAAAACCTCTTAAATGTTTATTTATTTTTGAGAGAGAGAGAGACAGACAGACAGACAGAGTGTGATCAGGGGAGGAGTGGAGAGAGAGGGAGATGCTGAATCTGAAGCAGGCTCCAGGCTCTGAGCTGCCATCATACAGCCCGATGTGGGGCTTGAACCCATGAACCGTGAAATTATGACCTGAGCCGAGGTCAGATGCTTAACCAACTGAGCCACCCAGGTGCCCCAAGCCTCTTTGTTTTTGTAATCCTGGTCCCTTTCCTTCACTTTATTTTCCATCTCCCTTCCCAGTTTTCTCACCGTAAAAATATCACAAACTACGTGCGTCTTTGTTAGGTGCTTCAGATCAGATCCGTTATGGAAACAAGGCAGCGTACATAAATCAGTGCCGTGCTATCAGGTATTTTTGTTATTAAGATATCTAAGGAGTAGCTTGTCTGCAGAGTAGTGGACAGAGACTGCAGCTGTGGTTTTCTGAACCTGGCTCTCTGTTGCTAAGTCAATGTGTAACCTGGGTGATGATGCTTCTTTCTGACCTCAGTTTTCCCACCTGTAAGATGGGACCACCATTGACCACAGGGAGCATTCTGTCTGTGCTGAGCCCATACGAGGTGTTCCAAGTGACTGATCTCTTTCTAGTCTCCCAGCACTCCTATAGGCATGTGCTGGGGAAAGTGAGGTCTAGAAAAGTGGGGAGACTTGGTTAAACTCCTACCGCCCCTGCGTGGCAAGCATTAGTGATCCTCAGCTGACTCGAGGGCCCCGGACATCAGCCACAGTGCTAGGCGATTTGCCCTTAGCAGTCTGTAAGGTTTCTTTCACTGGTGGTATGTGTTCATCTAATTTTATTAAATGTTTATTGGATTCCCACTTATGTGCTTCATACCGTTCTGGGCTCTGATCCAGCCCTGGGTTTAGAGTGAAGGAAAAGACACACGGAACAATGATTCCTTCGAGCTTACATTCTAGTTCGGGGTGTGTGGAGGAGGCAGATAATAAATGAACTTGTAAACAGAGGGAATGATAAGTAACACTTAGGAGGATTCACACAGGGCACTGAGACGGTGAGTGAATGGAGGAAGGGATCTGGGAGGCGATGTTTCAGCTGAGATCTGAATGACAAGGAACCAGCCATGCAAAAGTCAGGAGGGAGAGAGCCGTGCAGAGGGCGCTGTCAATGCCAAGGCCATGGAGCAGGAATGAGTTGGTGTTTGAGGAATAGAAGGAGCCCAGGATGCTAGGAGATAGTGGGCGGCCGAGGAAGCAGCATGCCAGGGGGGCAGGGAAAGGGCTGCTGAGTGTAAGTAAGCTAGAGAAGGGCTCGTTCCGAGTCTAGGGTTGATGGGAAGCATCTGAGTGTTTGGCAAGCATCATTCTGCCTGCTGTCAGGGGAGTGGATTGCAAGGAGTGGGGAAGGGCAGGAGGCTCTTGCTGTCAGTAGGTGAGAGGTGGTGGTAACTTTGATTAGGATGGTGGAAGTGGGGCCAGAGAGAAGTGACTTGGTTCATGATACATTTTGGAAGGATCGTCTATGGGATGTCAAGTGCAGTTTCCTTCGGAGTAGTGTCCGGGTCAATGGGCAGGAATCTGGGAGACCCTAATGGAGGTGAAAATGTGCAGTGGGGGTGGGGGGGCGGTGCATAGACTTGCAGCTGATTCAGACTAAGGAGGCTGTGTACTCCCTACTTTGGTTTCTAACCTTGAACTTCTGGCCAAGGAACAGAGGGCAGTGGCTTCCTGCCTCTGACTTCCTGGCTGAGAGCTGTTGGAAGGCCCCAAAATAAGCCCTGCAGAACATGCCGCTTCCTTTGCTCTCCCTGGGTATTTGTATAAAGCATTCTTTCCCACCGAGAATACGGAACATTCAGAGTGATGTTGACTTTGTGGGCCGTTTTTAACATATTGTTTTTCCTTGATGCGTCGTCTGCTTTTGCAGAGATTCTTGTCTCGTGCAGATCCCTGCTGGGAGCCTTCAACCACCCATAAGATGGGGATGGAAAGGCTGAGGGGGAAACCCAAAGAGCTGGGGCTTCAAGGCCCCACCTTGGCTTTAGGACCCTGGTCCAAGCGCACCACCCAGACTTCTTTCGTCTCCATTTGATTTCACGCTTGCTGACCCTTGCTTTCCCCCTCTGTAATTCCTTGACATGGGATGGGCTTTCCTGTAAATCCCCCATTCTTGAGTGGCATGGAGGAACTGGTCTCAGAGAAGTGAGATGATGTGGTCAGTGTGAGGTGGTGTCTGAGTAAGGCTGGGAAGCTAAGATTCCTGACCAAGCCCGTTTTCTGCACCAGGCCACAGTGACTCCACATGGGACATCACAGCCCTGGGTGTCTCATGGCAGTCCTATACTGTGCTGGGCATGAGCCTCAAGATGCTTGGAGACCACATTCTAAATCACCTGAAGTTCACTTTTGGGCACGCTCCTCTTCAAATAGTTTGCAGTCTGTATTACCGTTTTTTTTTTTTCTTAAACGCTAACATTATCTCTTAAAAGCAGTGTTTTGTTTTTGCTCATTTGAATTTCTTTTAAAATCTCTTTCATATTATCCATTCATTTAGTCCACAAACATTTATTGAGTTCTTACTGTATGCCAGGCATTGTGCTAGGTGCCGGGGACTGATTCAAAGATAATTTGGAGGCGTATGGAAGGGGAGTGGATAATTACAGCACAGTGAGAGAAGTGGTATAATAGAGGGATATGTAAAGAGCTAGAAATAGCACTATGAATAACATCTCTGAACAAATTGCCTTCTTTTTTCCTTTTGGATTATTCCCTTATGTATATTGCCCAAAGTGGGATTACTGGGTCATTTAAAAAATGAAAACAATTTGGCACAAAAGAATGTAATGACTTGCCTGGGGGAATACAGATCAATTTTCAACGGGGGGCGGGGAGTGGGGGAATTGTTGATGGCTCCCGATTTAGATACTTTACCGGGAGGATTGTGCTGTTTTTATACCACCTCTGTCATCATGGTGGCTTTCAGGGGGAGTACCTATTCTAAACACGTCAGCCTGCATGTAGAAACACATATCCTTCTATTTAATCTCACACGTTAGTTGTTAATTCTCACAAGAACCTAGTCTATGAGTAGGATGGTTTCCATTTTACAAAGAAGAAACTTAAACTTCTCTAAAAGGAAGGGGCTTGATTAGGGTTCCATTGTTAAATCTTGGAGAATCCCAAGAATCAAGTGTAAGTTGTTCTCCAAGGGGGGTGCTTATCCCCGCACTCCGTTCACCAGATGGGGTGCTTGTGCCCCGGTTAGGGCCTGGGAGTCATTTACTGAGCTGTAGGGATTCTTCTCAAGAAGGGCAGCGTCTACTAGATGTGGTGGAGAAGTTCTGACCTCCAGAGGGACCGGTGTTCCTCTGTATATTGATCAGAAGGGACCCGAAGGCCCGTTATTCTTGACCCCGGCCCAGATCCTGGAAGGCGAATGCGTCGTGGCCTTAGCACCAAAGCACAGAACCCCAAGCAGAGCCAGAACCATCCAAGAACTCCTTCCCCTGGTCCGCAGCCCATCATCGTCAGACAGCAGTGCCTGTCCACCGTGAGGCTTTGGCTCGCTCATCCCTGAGACAGCCTGCTCCCTGCTATTTTCCTGACATAGCCTGTCTTTCCTCGCCTCCATGCTTTAGCTCATGCCATTCCCTTAGCCAGAGGGGCCCTCCTCCGTCTTCATCCAGGGACCTCCTGGTCTTCTTACACGCATCTGCACAGATGGCCACCTTCTGACTGGGGCGACCTGTGATCACCCTCTCCTCTCCCCTGTTCACACTGCCCCACACTAGAAAGCACCTCTCTGTTCTCTCTTCTGCCTGCTCGCCTCACAACAGGCTGTGGGGCAACAGAGTGTGCGGCTCTGTGGTGGCTCTGAGCATTCAGATCGTGGCTGTGACGCTTCTAGCTGTGGGATCCGCCAGGTCGGTTAGCCTGCTTGAGCCTGAGTTTCCATATCCGCCAAATGGGTATAAAGAATCGCATCGGATCACAAGGTTGTTTGTGAGGGTTTGTATTGCTACCCGTGCTGCTTCTGTGGTACCCAGCATCTCCTTCTTTGTGTACGTCTGGTCTCTCCTTCTAGACTGGGAGCTCCTTTTAGGCCAGGAAGGGAAAACCGCTTGCCTGTGCCTTTAACAAATGGGACCTGCCGCAAAGGCTCCTTTAAGGGAAAGGTTCCATGTGACCTAACTGGTGACGTCAGCGCAGGCTCATTACTAGTTGGAGGCCCCGGTCACACGGTACCAGGCCTGGAAGGAAGAGCTCCGTGAAAGGGAGCTTTGGGCACACACTGTGTGTGTGGACAGGCCTCTAGCTTCTGCTTAGTAACAGGAAGGAGGCTGGAGCCTGTGTTCGGCCTGTGTTCTGATTCATCAGGTTGGGTAGTGCTGGCATTTCGCTGAAGGCAGAGTGGAAATCCTGCTTGGAACATGAGACTTGGTTTCTTTTCTGGGTCTTTCACGGTGGGGAGTACCAGACTGGAGGAAAAGGTGCACAGAGGGGTGGGTTTGGGGCACCTCTGAGAGCCATCCACTCCTCTGACTGCTCTGTGGGTGGGGCCATGGAGAAGGGGTCTGATCAGAGGGTGAAGCTGTCCTTCAGAACCTCCCGCCCTCCCTGTGCTTGGAGGCCAAGTGGAAGGGCATTTAGTTCTTAAAGGGGTAGCTCTGCTAGTTAACTTTCTCCTGCATCATTTCCCAGAATGCAGTACCTATGTGTGTCAAGATCCAAGTGCTTTAGCCTGGCACACAAGGTCCTTCATGTCGTGGCCGCAACATTCCTTTCCAGCCTCGTCTCCCACCGCATCTCTCCATGTGCCCTGCCCCTGGCCTCAGCAGATTAGTCACTTTCCCGAAGAACAGCCTGAACTCCTCCTTAAGGCGCTCAGCACATCGTGTTCCCAGGGCCTATTTTCTTCCTCCTCATACATGGACATCCTCTTGGGTGTTCAGGCTCGGTTCAGAAGTCATCCGCAGAGCCCTACTAGGCCCTCAGAGCAGCGTTGCGTGCCCGTGTGCTCTGCACACTTTTCATTGTCCCCGCAGAGCCTAGGAGCTCTTGGAGAGCACCGGGCCGGCCCGACTCAGCACCTACAACTGTGGGGGCTGCACACAGGAGGTGTGCAAATGTCTGTGTTGAGCACCTGCGAATGCAGGGCGCAGGACACTGTGTCAGCTAACAGTTGCGCCAGAGGGGTGTTCAGAAGCTCATGCTTGCGTTACCCACGGCTCGTTTGATCATGCGCCCAGCCGTCGGAGTTCTCTTTGTGAACTGGCCTGCTATCAGCTCACTGCTAACCTTTCTCAGGGCCTGCTTCCCACGTACCCAGCGAAGTCTGCTTCGTGCCAGGGCTCTGAGCTGCTTCCTTCACTTAAGCACATAGGGAGGATTCTGCTTCTAACGTGAACATATTTGATTCTGAAAGTTCAAGCTTTGTTTTGTGTTCCCGAGTTCCTTAAATGGTGAAAATACTGGAGGGATTTTTTTAAGGATATTTCTGCCTCTGGCCGAATAGCGGTCCATAGTACAGTTGTAACTGCAAAGTAGGAAGACCAGGGTTGTGGGGCTTGATTTGGAAGACTTGGGTTCAAGTCTTGGCTTTACCATTATCAGCCCCAGAACTTTGGGCCATTGCCTGACCTCTCTGACCCTCACTTTCCTCAGTGGGCAATTGGGAAACTCTCCTTATAGGTTGGTGGGAAGCTTAAATGAGGTTTTGGACATTAAATGGGGACTTTTATTAGTTTTTGATTCGTAAATTGGACTTGAAGGGCTTTTTTGAAATTAAAATTTTTCTTATTTGGTTATAGTCGACACACAATGTTACATTAGATTCAGGTACGCATTGTAGTGGTTCAGCATCTTTATATGTTGTACTGTGCTCACCGTAAGTGTAGCTGCCATCAGCCATCCTACGTCGCTGTTATAGTATCATTAACTATATTCCCTACGCTCTGCCTTTTATTCTGTGCCTTATTCATTCCATCACTGGAAGCCTGCATTCCTACCCTCTTTTACCCATTTTGCCCATCCCCGCACCCCCTCCCCTCTGACAACTATCAAGTTTGTTCTCTGTATTTTAGGTTTTATTGGAGGATATTTGTTTATTACATGTTTGTTTATTTTGAGAGAGAGCAGAGAAACGTGCGCACGGTGAGCCGGGGAAGGGCAGAGAGAAGGGGGGAGAGAATCCTAAGCAAGCCTCACACTCAGCATGGGGCCCGATGTGGGCTCCATCTCGTGTTTGTGAGCTCATGACCTGAGCCAAAATCAAGAGTTGGGCGCTTAACTGACTGAGCCACCCGTGTCAGAGGCCATTTTGAAATAGCACTTCCAAAAAGTTTGCTTTTGAAGGAAATTGCTTGGGTATGTATGTTTTCATACACACTTGTTTTATTTTATTTTACCTTATTTTTTTTAATGTTTTATTTATTTTTGAGAGAGAGACAGCATGAGCAGGGGAGGGTCAGAGAGAGAGGGAGACATGGAATCTGAAACAGGCTCCAGGCTCTGAGCTAGCTGTTAGCACAGAGCCCGATGCGGGGCTCGAACCCATGAATCGTGAGATCATGACCTAAGCCGAAGTCAGACCCTTACTAACTGAGCCACCCAGGCGCCCCTCTTATTTTATTTTTTTGAATGACAAATGAATTTACATAGAGCATCTAACACTCTTAGGGAACATACATAGCTTGTAAGACCCCATTATAGTCCAAAAGAAATTAGAACCACAGAATCTTAAGCTTTGAGAAATTATAGAAACCTTAGAAGACAGGGGGCTGACCATTAATGCATGATGCATGTGGGCTCTGTGCCGTCCATGCTGGGATTGGAATCCCAGGGCATGATTGCATAGACCCTGATGAATAGGTGGTATTAGCGCTGTTTTGCAGACAGGGAAACGAGCTCAGGGAGGTTAAATAATTGACACAAATCCTGTATCAAAGCATTCTGCTTCATCTTGTACTCATGGTGGCTTCTAGAAATCCTTTCCCTTTGCAGACGTGGTGAGACCTGCCTTTGTTTGGTGGATCCTTTACCCTCTCGTGGCAGGAGCAGCCCCCCTTCCCAGGCCAGGTATGGCAGTGCAGATCGGTCGTGTTGATGTCCCATAACTTGTTTAATTAATCTGGAAGAGTGTCTTTCCTTTTCCTGCCAAGAGTCTGCTCATTTCGAGCTCCTTTGACCACTCATTCATCAGCCTTTCCCTGTTCTCCCTTTTGGAGAGGGGATCTGCCATTGCCCATCTCCAGTTTGGAGGTCAGGGGTGTGTTTGAAGGGACTTCATCTTTCCTTTTAAAAAATTAACAGGTGGAAAGTACAATTCATTGAGTATTGCCCATCACGTCCTCCATATATGAGGTGGTGAGAAGAGGCAGCACAAGGAATCAGGAGTCATGGCTGTCATCCTGAGTCTGTCACTGACCATGCAGGGGACTCTGTACCAAGCCCTCCTTTCCCTGTCGGGCCCTCAGCATCTTCACCTGTAAAGAGCTGAGGGCATTACGTGATGACTGCGAAGATTTTAAAATCCTGCACGTTTCGTGGTGTCAGAACCATCCATTTCTGCTGAGCTGCAAGATCCTGCAGCTGTTTCTCTGATGCTTTTCAATCTTTAGATTTAATCTATTCAACAATGTATAATTTTTTAAAGGGAAGCTTTTATAGACACTTCTGAAATATCAGGGTTGGGGGGGCGATAAATGGATGTTAAAAAATAGAAAACAACCAATTAAATAGTATATAGCATGTAATTCTCCTTGGAAACTTACCACGAAATTGAGGAGCACTTTAACAACTGGTAATTTAAATTGCATTTGAACTCTGCTAATGGTTTGTTTGCATGGGAACTTCAATCATTTCACAGTGGTTCTTTAGCAGAGCTGCTTGTTCTCTTTATGGAAAAGAAGGAAAAAAATTATTGAAAGAGAAGTCGGCTATGGAAAAGGAGACCACTGTCGTCTGTGTGGAGGGGGAAGCTGTCAAGAGTGGGGGAGATTGCCCCGGGGGCCAAGGTGGAGAGCCTCACCTTTCAGTTTGGAGATCTGGGAAGTCTGGTGCCCTCCGCTGCTGTTGTAGAAACCGTTCTGATTTATATCTCCCTCTGCAAGGAGAAGCTTCGGTTTCCTGGGGCTTGGGTGGGGTGGGGGTGGGGGTGATATCTGTCTCGTGTTTTCTCTGAGTCTGCACTGGCCATGGGTGAAGTTTGCCTCTGCGCGCTCCATTCCTCAGCAAGTCTGAAATGATGCCTTTCTCATTTCAGTGGAATGGCATCGATAATTCTAATGTCTTGGAAGACCCCTAGGTCTCAGGAAACTCCTTGCCTTGCTGGGCTTATCCAGATTATGTGCCATTTTCTGGACTTAATTTCTTTCTGCCGTTGGGCTATACTGAGAACGTCTGCAGCAGGTGTTCTAGCAAGCTTCTAGAGACTTGGATGTGGAAGTCCTGGTTTTGACCCAGTGCTGATTGTGTGACCAAGGGCAAGTCCCTCTGCCCAGTGAGTTTTGGTATCCTCCTCTGTCAAAGTGGCTTAAATTGGGTCCATGGCACAAGCTCTGGACTGGAACCTTGGACTGTCTGCCTCTAACTGTGCTTCCTAGAGGGGCCACCTCCCGACTCTGCCCCCAGCTTCTCCTGCTGTCAGTTGAAACAGTTGAAGTGGGTCATTTTTAAGGTCCCTCCTAACTTGAGCTTCTGTGAATATTTGAAGCCTGAAGGAGATGATATACACAAATCATTTTCATAGATGGTTAAATAGTGTGTAAAATGTCAACAATGAAAACGCAAGTAGTGGCTTTTCTGGTATGTGGATTCCTCCTGTGTATACAAAGCACATATTTTGTAACAGCCAACTGCCTTGGAATATTTGTCTGTTGGAACATGTATCATATACTCCTTAGCAAAATAGTGCTAGGTCTTCATGAAATAAAACCTGTCATGAGGACTTACCTGGGAGTGTCAAGATTGTCCAGCTCTCTGCTGCTCACTCACTGGCTGTCATTTTTCAGACAAGGAAATTCAGGTTCAGAGGGTTCACAGAGTCCTGTAGTTTGACGTTTGTCTCCAAACTCATATATTTTCTTCTATTTTTATTCGTTCAGATTTTGCTATTATTTTTTTTTTCTCAGCTACAGTGTGAATGTCTGGGGCGCCTGGGCAGCTAAGTCAGTTAAGCATCCAACTCTTGGTTTCGGCTCAGGTTGTGATCTCACGGTTCATGGGGTTCTAGCCCAGCGTCAGGCTCCATGCTGACAATGTGGAGCTTGCTTGGATTCTCTTTCCCTCCTTCCCTCTCTGCTCCTCTCTCTCTCAAATGAAAAAATAAACTTTAAATAAAAAAGTGAATATCAAACTATTGATCTCTTTCCTTTCTGAGATTATGATGAGGCTATTTTCTCAGGAGGGCTGGGTTGCCTACAATCTCTCTTCAGTGTTACTGAGGCAAATGAGTCCCATAGAGATGCCTGGAGCTGACTAGGGGGCTTAGCAGATATAGAGGGAAGCCACCGCACTTTGGGGGCTTCAAGCCTGGCATCATTCCTAGTATGGGTAGCCAGTGAGTTCATAAAACTGGAAAGTTCTAAAGCTGGTAAGATCCTAGAGATTTGTAAGCAACCCCAGTCTCCCTTTTTCCTCAGGTGAGGACATTGAGGCTCAGAAATAGAACCGAAGACAGAACCCAGTCACCTGCTTCTCATCTGAGGACTTTGCTCATTGTTCTACTGGACACTCATCGGAGGGAAGCCATTTCTCCTCAATTGGTGAGTCCTATGGACAAGGGAAGACATTCTTCTTTTATAATCAATGATCGTGTTTTAATGAGTTTATAAAATCCAGGGTTTCCTTTTAAAGCATGGACATGGATAGCTGGGATGAAATAAGAACTAGAAATATGTTCTTTCTTTTTATCTTGAGTTGCTTTTATTGGCAATGGACAAAACAGAACAATGCTAATAAAATGTGCGACAAAGCAGAGGCAGGACTCAGCTCTTGGATGGAGGCATGAAGAGAAATTGGAAGAAGCGTTTGGAGTAATGATGATTTCGGATTGCCAATGATTGTATTGCTTCCTTCCTCCTTTGGCATGGAGGAAAGCATTCTTGAAATGGAAAGACCAAAATGAAAATATCAATGGATGATGTTGTGGGCATTTGCGGGGAAAGAAAAGTCGGATTAGTGAGTGATTTTTGTTTACCCCTGTGCAGGCTGCTGCTTCTTCTGTGATCTCATTTTATTTTTCACAAAAACCCTTTGAGGTAAGGGACGCTAGATGTGCTCAGGCAAAGGGTGTGAACCTCTGTGTTAGAGGGCCCGTTAGAACTCCAGAGGAATGTGAGTCGGAATCCTGTTCCACACTCAGAAAGGGGAAGGGCAAACAGGTAAGAGAAGCTTTCCATTGTGTTTTGGAACACTTCTGAGTTCAGTGGGCAGGACGGAGCATCATGTTCCAGAAGATAGGAGTGGTGAAAAGAATAATGGTGTGGGCTCCCCTGGGCTGGGCAGAGATCTGAGGAAAACTACTGGAGAATTCTGGGAAAAGCGTCCATTTAGAACTTGAAATCTGTAGTCTCCGTCTCAGGGACCAGTCCCTGTGTGTCCTGAGCACTGGCTTTATGCTGAGCAATATGCCTTGCTGTGGTTACGGTATAGTGTTCCAAAACAGAGCAGATGCTATAGTGATTGAGACAACCTAACTTCATTTAAAAGTGTAACTGAGTCTATAGTTACGTATTGTCACCTTTTCTTAATCCACCGCGCCTCAAAAGAACAACTGGCCTTCTCTGTGCCAATAGATCTGCATGAGATAAAAGGCTGGCATCCGCTCCTTTGCCCCTTAAATACTTCAGCTTGTTAAATTTCACACATGGTCTTGAATGTTTTGACCCAGGCATACACGCGACGCATCAACGGTGAATCTTTGTTGCCTGCTGTACTTCCCGAGTTTTTTTCAGTGTTTAAAGTTACTTGTGATTAATATGCAGGGTTTTACTTAGATTAAAAACAGACAAACGCACCCAGTGTGTAATGGCAGAATGGGAGAGAGCACCTAAACAGGAGGAAGCTGGAAGACACTCACAAGTGTTGTCCGTTCTGCAATGCCAGTGGAGTCTTGGACCGTGTTAAATAGAGTACGCCCTCTAGAACCTGGTGGGTGGGGGATCTCGCTGGAAACCGGCAAGTCCCAGGTAAGGTGGGCTTCGGGACCAGTTTGAACAGGACTAAGCTCTGTTTCCTAGAGTGCTCCTTGCTCTGCCTTCTCTGTGTTGGCTTCCATCTTGGATGTTTCGGCCTGTGGTCATGAGATGGCTGTGTGCTGCATCCCGGGCCCTATGCCTCCTATGCCCGTTGTGGGGAGAGAGCCTTGTTTGCCATGTCCCCACGTCCCTGGGCTACTGCGTGTTCCCACACAGTCACGGAGGCCAAGACGATGAGATTGTGCTAACTGGCATGTGCACTGGGCCCTCCTCTGGTACCGAGTCTGGAGATGGTCCCCCCCACCCAAATCCCATGGGAGCTGCACAGTGGAGAAGAGTGGTCTCTCAGAGAATATCTGGGTGCTGCTTGGGGGTGGCGAGAGGTCTAGGGCTGTTCGGTGACCGTGAACTTTCTTCCTACCCTCCTATCAGAGCTCCCTTAGGTTGTCAGATGGTAGTTCTTGCTTCATCTTCTGAAAGGGACATTAGCCAGCTGGACTGTCTACACAGGAACACTGTGAGGCCGGGAAATGATGTCCAACCAGGAACTGTTACAGGAATGAGACTCCACTGGAGGAGACAGAGGGCACTCATGATGATGGCCTTTAACAGTATAAAAGCTGGTGGGAAGAGGGATGGCATCTCTTGTTCCCAAGTGCGTCTTGGGTCTGGTGAGAACTCTATCACATAGTAGGTGCACAGTGCATTTTCATGGATAGAGAGAATGAATCCAAAGGTGGTAAGTGTCCCTTTCTCCACGGGCGTCCCATCACACACGGGCCATTCTCTGTTGGAGGGTTTTAGGAGACCTAGTGCAGATGAGGCTGGCTACGTGGCTTTATGAAGACGAAACAAGGGACTGGCAGAATGAGTCTTTCGGGACCAGTATGGCTTAAGAAGTTTGTAAGCGCATAAAAAGGCAGTACGTGCAGCAGAATGGGGTATTGGAAGGTCTGTCAGTTATGAGATGTGCACCCCCAGGAAAACGACATTGCCCCTGCGTTCATTTCCCTGATCTGGGAATGAGGAATGATACTCATTGCTCTGCCTGCCTCTCAGGTTTGCTTAGAGCAGATGGGTTGATAGAGGCCAACCTGTTTTGCGGACTGGGAAGTGTGGCCCGTACGTGGTAGAATATTATAGTTGTTGTCTTCTTAATTGAATGACTCATCTTGAATATAAAGAAAAATCAGACAGTGTGATGTGCAGTTCTCAGCACCATGACTACTACATAGTATATGCTCAGTGTATGTCCTTCCTCCCAACCCAGCAGCCCTGCCGTCCCCAGGATTGGATGGGCGCTAATTTGTCCTCAGTCTTGGAAACTTGGTGAATGGTAATGGTTGAAGTTGAAATGCCATTGTGTCCTGTTATTACTTTTCATATTTGATTTTGCTCTAGGTAGCAGGAAGTGAAAGGAGGTGGACTTTGAGAGACTGAAGACATCTCCATGCTTGAGAAATCTGGAAGCTACAGTCTAGCTGTTCAGCTCTTGCTCTGTTTGATTAGATGATCACACCTCTCTCTAGGCATGACTGGCCCAGTGGGAGTCCGGAAGGAAATTATTTTCCTCTGTTGATATTAGTGTACACTTGTTGATGGTAGCCAAAGGGCTTTCGTTTTTAATATTTCCTTTTTGGTCCTTAGAAGGATCAGGTATTAGTCTATACCGGAAACAAAGCAACAGTCACTTCCGCCAGAGGCGAATGTCTTGGCCCCCTACAGTTACTCGGTCAGGTGGTTTCTGGGCATGTGTGACCGTCTGCTGAGCCAGCTTTCATGGCTTTTTATGTTATTGCTTCAGAAACACAAAAGGACTTGCGAGGTCTGAGCAGGATCCCGTGTAGCCACCTGGGGCTCCGTGGCTGTTCTTGTAACCCAGGGATGCCGTGTAGGAGATGTTGGTTGTCCATAAAAAGAAAAGGTAGGGCTGTCTCTGTCTCTTTGGTTTCCTTCCTCCTAATTCCATAGTCTTCTACTTCATGACCTCCTCACAGTGGAGATACCTCTGTTCTATGTTGGACGGGGCCCTAGGAGGTCAGAGGAATTCTCAGGTTCTCCTGCATGGATTCCTGCGCAGTAGAAGACGTCTGATGCCTCATGGATAGGAAGCCTCACGAGTCCTTTGTAGATTGCTGCTGAATATCTCCCCCCACTTCGCATAGTGTGTGCTTGTTCTCTGCCCTAATCCATTGTTTGTCTGGAAGTTCATAAACCTCTGGATCTTTAGGACACCACAGTGAATTAGGCACAGTCCTCGACCTTGAGAAGCTTATATTCAAGTTGAAGAGAAAGGCCGACACATAAGAAATACACATAGAAAGAAAGGTATTATTTACAGCATGCATTTATTAATCACCAGATCTGTTTAAGGCTACAAAGTAGGTGCTTGGAAGGTGGAGGTCCGTTATAGCCTCAGTTCTCGTGGGCTTATGTGAAAGGTTGGGAGAGTGGAAAGAAGGGGGAAGGTTGAGATAAATTCCCAGGAGGAGGTGATCTGATCTCAAAACCAAGGCCAGACTGCTGACAGGGTGGGCCGGTGGACATCATTTGATCACTAGGGCTGGGCAGGTTCTGAGGGTAGATGTAAGTGACAGCAGAATGTGGCTGGACAGGTAAGGTGTCTGTCATATCCCTTGTGTGGTTCAATCTCCAGTTTATTTCCCTTTCACGTGCCACAGCCAAAAGTGTCATGCCGACTTTGAGTTGCACTGACATTATTTCCGTGGTCCTCTCTGTGTGGCCAGAGCATGCCTGAGTATGTGTCACCAAGTGGGAACGCATCTCTACATCCAGGGGGAGGGCCAAGGGTTTCTCCAGAGAGTTCCTGAGAAATAATCTCTTCTGGTCTACTCCTTGGGTCTCATGAAAAATGGTGGAGTTGCTAGGGTTCAGGACTGGGCCTCTCATATGTGGCTGCTCTATTTATTATCTATTGGTGCATAAAGACCCCACACTTAGTGCTTTAAAGGACATTTATTATCTTGTACTCGCTTTGATTTGGAAATTGGGAGCAGCTTAGATGGGCGGTTCAAGGCCTCTCCTGAGGCTTCAGTCTGGGTGTCTGCTGGCTTGCAGTTTCATCTGAAGGCTCAGCTGGGGAGGACTGGCTCCTAAGCTCACTCACATGATCACTGGCAGGCTTCAGGTCCTTGCGGGTTGTTGGACTGAGGGCCTCAGTTCCTTGCTGACTGTTGGCTGGAGGGTGCCTTCAGTTGTTTGCCATGAGAGACTCACCATAGGGTAGCTCACAGCGTGGCAGCTGCCTTCCCTTCGAGCAAGTGAGTGAGAGAGAATCCCCTGGATGCAGGCAGCCACAGCCTTTCTGCAGCCTCCTTCTGCAAGTGACACACATTCCCTCTGCCTCATTCTGTTTGCTCGAAACAAGCACTAGATCCAGCCCACACTCAAAGGGAGGGATTGCACAAGGGCATCAAGACCAAGAGATGGAGTTCTAGGAGGCCCTCTCTTAGGGGCTGTCTACACAGATACTCTAGTTTATAAGACATGTGCTAAGGTGAGAGCAGGAGCCACATGGGACCACCGGAGAAACTCAGCACACCTCTGTGGGCCAGCTTTCCTTGAAGATTCTGGGCGAGCACTCCAGTTAAAATCTCAATATAGACATTGAGCTAGAATCACACAGAATGAAGCTCGACATGGCTTTTCAGAGGAAGATCACAAGTTTTCAGTTAATGCTGTGCTCCTGTACCTCTACATTTTCACCCTCTTTAGCTGCTTTGGTAGAAGTGTGGAATGTTCTTGCTCGAGCTCTTTGCCATACAGGTGAGATACCAAGACCTGGAGAGGGGACAGACTCTTCCGGGGCCTTGGAGCCATCGGCAGCCATTGGAGGGACCCTGGGAGGCTCCCTTGTCTCTGGCCGGGTGCTTCTCATCCACCATTCTTCACTGTCTCTCTTTCGGAATAAGTCCATACAAATTTTAGGCATGTTTTCTCTGCTTTTTGCTACTTCTATCCTGTCCCGGAAACAGATTAGGGGAAAAGAGCTTCAAATTTGGAGTCTTGCGCCTTCATGTTGTCCCTTTAGTTAAATGTCAGGGTCTCCATCTCCTGTTGGGTCATGCTGTGTCCTGAAAAGTTGCATAAATCAGTGTTACTTGGCTCAGTGTGTCTCTGCAGTATGAATAGCATTTGTATTAAGAACAGTGAGCTGATACATGGTATTGCTGTGGGACTGATAGGATCAGACATAAAACATCAGCCAATACCTTCTGTCTGGCAGAAAGTTCTTTTCTAGAGCACCCATCCCCCACACCCCACCCCCAACCAAACTGTCTTTTATAAAACCAAACCCGGCAGTCCATTTTATAGAAGATGGCAGGTTCCCTTAGAGCCTTCCTTAACATTCCTAAAAAATTAATGGCAATGGAAGCCTTAAAATTATGGTCAAGCTCATTAGCAGCCCTGAAGCCAAACTAAGGAAAGCCTGCGTGGGTCAGTAAGACTGTCGCTGGCCAGAATGGTAATATGACTACCCCGCTCCATGGCCCCTTTGACTCTCAAGATTTTTTTTATACTATTAGTGCTTTCAAAGTGTGGCTCATCTGTTATTTAATTTTTACTGAAAGTGCATAACAGGAAATAGTTTTGGTTGGGTGTAGGCAACAAGATAGAACAGAATTCAGAACGGGAAGACTATCGTTACTGGTATTAGCTGCCTGATCTTAAGTCACTTAATCGTTTCTTTATTTAAAACAAACATTTTTAATGTTTATTTATTTTTGAAGGAGAGTCAGAGAGTGAGCAGGGGGAGGGGCAGACAGAGAGGGGGAGACGCAGAATCCGAAGCAGGCTCCAGGCTCCGAGCTGTCAGCACAGAGCCCGATGCGGGGCTTGAACTCATGAACCGCGAGATCATGACCTGAACCGAAGTTGGATGCTTAACTGAATGAGCCACCCGGGTGCCCCTACTTAATTGTTTCTTAACTGGTTTCCATATTTGAAAAAACTGGTACAAATAGCAGCTGCCTTGGATTCTTATTCTTTTGTGTTCACAAATGTATACAAAGTGCCTGCCAAGGATGGTACTTAGCACATAGTTGGTGCTCATGAAGCATAAGCTTGTGCTCTCCTTAGTAGTCAGTAAGTGCTGGAAATTACGCTCCGTTGTTTACTGTGTCAGGCCATTTTCTCAGTGTTCCTGCCTCGCACTGTCCCCTTGGCTTGCATCAGACCTATAGCATTTGCGTGTGTCGCCCCGGATTTCATGTATTCCTGAATAAGTAAAAACCTTCGCATCTATAATTTTGCTCAGTGGCTCCTGAGACATAAATACAGACATCATAATATGCTCATATTTTCTGGCATTTGGGAATTTAGGAGTTCTGAGAACAAAATATAGTATTTGCACGCTGTGTTTCACCAGGAAAGCCTTGTGGACATCAGTACTTGGGGAGTACGCATTGCTTTCCATGACAAGATTGTCTCATCCAGGGGATGAGCTCCCCTTGGCTACCTCTTCCGTTGTAAATGGCAGCTTCTCTGGGCCTGCCCAGACCTGACCCTCTTTGGTTCCTCTTTGGACTTCTTTACGATGACATCACCTCACCCTGCTTCAATGGCGACTGGCTTGAGTTATATCAGTTATTAAAAATGATCTAATATTTCCCTTTCAAATCTAGAGCCCTGGCTCGTTCTATGATTAAGCTAGTGATTTATTTATAATATGGTACGAGACGGCTGCAGCCACTCTATGATGTAATCTAAGAATGACATGAAAACAAAATAGGCTTTTACATAATGAAAGTGTTCCTGTAATACATTTTATCGCAAGGCTTTTTTTTCCCCCCATTGAGAATGGAGAGAGATTCTTTTCTTTCCTCCCACTCTTTCCTTATCTTCTTTTCCCATTTATGCACCTTAGGGTTTTTAAGTCAATTAAAAAAACAAAACAAAACAAATCAAAACACCAGCACTGGAAACACCACACAGACTCTGGTTTGCTCTTTGAATCTTGTCTTCTTCTGGTTTGTTCCTCTCCCCGTGGCCTCCGCAGCCTCCGGTATGGCTACTGCTCTGCCCACCTGCCTGCAGCCTCCTCTCAGAGCACGGAGTCCTCACCCTTCCTTTGCTGACGCTGTTCCTGTTATTGCTAATGCCACCGCAATCTTGAATTTTCTCCTGCTAAAGTCCAATACAATGCCCTGGTTCCTACAGAAAGGAGACTTCTTCAGGCTGGCTCAGATGCACCTCTTCCTCCAAGCCTTCTCTGAAGCTTCTGTCCCTTACTTAGAAACCCTTTATCTGTATTTCTCATAGAATGCCCTGCAGTGGCGAGCTTTCGTTCCCCACGTCAAGGCATATTCACAGCATATCAGAGTTAGAAGAGGAGAGGTGACCTAGGGGAATGGAGGAAGGGGCCTTTGTGGTTCTGGTTCTGCTCTTGACTCATTCATGGGTAGGTCATGACCCATCTCTGAGTGTCAGTTTTCTTCCTTTGAAGAATGAGTGGTTTGGATTTCATGTCATGTGGCCACATGGGGTATTGGTAGTGGATTCTTGGGATAATGTGTGGAGAAGGATTCTGAAGCTGTATCCTGACTGAGTAGGAAAGAGTCCATGATTATGTAGCCATATCTGCTATAGGTTTAGAGATGGTTAAAAATGTATATTTAGGGGCGCTTGGGTGGCTTAGTCGGTTAAGCGTCCGACTTTCGCTTAGGTCATGATCTCGCGGTTTGTGGGTTCGAGCCCCGCGTCGGGCTCTGTGCTGACTGCCAGCTCAGAGCCTGGAGCCTGTTTCAGTCTGTGACTCCCTCTCTCTCTGACCCTCCCCTGCTCATGCTGTCTCTCTCTCTCTCTTTCCTAGAAATAAAAAAAAAAAAATTTTTTTTAATGTATATTTAATCTCACATTTGTCCATGAAGGCTGGATGTGGGAGTTGAGAAGGTGGAATGTATCTAAGACTAGAAGGGCCTTGGTTTATTGGAGGCCTGAGACTCCCCAGATTCTGTACGTCCTTGAGGTAGAGTAGGGCCAGGAGATGCCTTTCACCTGCTTGTCTTCTTTGCTTACAAAGAGTTACTGTGCCCATGCTATTCTAATTTATGTCAAATATGGCATGTCAAAAGCCAGAATGTTAGGTGACTTTTCCGGGGTCTTATTGGGTCAGGGCTCAGAGAGTTAACTGATGGAACCTTTGGATCCTAGGTGCCCCTCTTTCTGATCGCAGACAAAATGCTTACCTCTCAGCAGAATGCTACATTGCTTGAGCTCTAGGTCCTGGAACAGTGAGAGAAGTAGAGGAGGAAAAGGAAGAGGGAAGCTTAGGATGGTGAATGGCACAGGAGATCAGAGCCATTGAGGGCAGAGAGAAGGAATTGACAGTAGTGTGGAGAAGAGAGAAAAGGGATGGAGGAGAAGGGAATAGAGCAGGACCCTTCATGGGAGGGGACACAAACTCACTCTGTGATCTCAGAAGGAGTTCTAGAAGCAGTGGGTGAAAGCAACACAAAGACATATGAAGAAGGATTTAATGTTATGCTCATACCACCAATGGATTGTGCCACTGTGAGGGCTTATGATTTCACCGCTGCAGGTAGAGGCTGATATTGATGGGTCCTTTGTAGAGGGAATAAGAGGTTGGACTGGATGCCCTTTAAGGTTTTCCCTGTCCAGAGAGTCTGGAATTTTCTGAAGGCACATTCGATGTGCATTTAAATAATTCCATTTTAAAATGAAAGCTTTATGGAGCAAAGTGATTTTTCCTTTCTCCATGGTCTTGGCACACATAAATGCTGACTTATCTTGGGCAGTCTTTTGTTTCACTTAGCATTATTGATGAAGGAAAGCAGGCTAACTGAGGATGTCTTAGTACTTTCTTTGTACTGAGTGTATTTTTCAGGATGATTTCTGTGCTTTTCAAGGTAATTCCAGAGAATTCTGTTCTGTTGGCCTCTCTCTGCCCTTCCTACCCCACGGTCAACAATTGGCTTTTTCTGTAGTATTAGAGTGCTTTGGTTATACATCCAGTATAACACTTGTATCACTTTGCTCTGCTATATAAGTACACTTTCAGTCTTCCTTCCTTACTAGGTTATAGAATTTTCTGAAGAGCATAAATCCTGTCTTATTCCAGAAGAGGACCTATGGTCTTAGGGAAGTGGTTTGCAAGTAACAATGATGGCTCATTAACTTACCAACTATTTATTGAGCACCTGCTATGTGTTAGACACTATTCCAGGTTCTGTGAAGAAAATCAGACAAACCTTCTATTTGATGGAGACAGACCATATACAAATTAATGAGTAAATATGTCATATTTTCATTGTAGTCTATATTCAGGACAAAAATAAGACTGGTTAAGGGCACAGGAGTTGGGGAGAAGTTCTTCCTGATAAGCATCTACATGAACAAGGACTTAAAGCTGGAGTGAAGAGGGAGAAGAATGTTTTGGGCTAAGAGAAAGTCATTGCAAAGGCCCTGAGGATGAAGCCTGTTTGGTACATTCTGGAAAAGTGAGGAGACCAGCGTGGCTGGGGTGGAGTGATTGAGAGGAAGAATACAGCAGAGGAGGTCACCCAGGCTCGTAAAAATCTTTGCAACAACAAACATACTTGCACCTATTGAAGTACTTAGAGGATTGCCTTTGTGATTTAGAGAATCCATAGAAGAATAATGAAAGGTTGACTAAAGGGATTTCTGCTTTTTGGCTTTAAGGTACAGGGGCGGTAGGTGGGTGCTGGGACCGGAGCAGAGCATAGCTCAGAACAAGTC
This sequence comes from Crocuta crocuta, assembly GCF_008692635.1. Lineage (NCBI taxonomy): Eukaryota > Metazoa > Chordata > Mammalia > Carnivora > Hyaenidae > Crocuta > Crocuta crocuta. Next base: position 13,901,513 of record NW_027528417.1, on the reverse strand, counting down.
CAGGTGTGAAGGATACTGGTTTCCCTCCTATCTGTCGCCCTCCTGGCCGAGGACTCTCCTTTTTGATTCTCTGCCCCTGCGACAGGCGCACCTGCAGGGAGGCTGGGGCAGATGGGCAATTGCACGCCTAATCACCCATTCAGGCACCCACTTATTTGTTTTCCACATGCAAATATGGGTTTTTTGCAGATGGATTTAATATATTTGTTGCTTCCTCATTTTATTTAAAACAAAACAAACGACCAACCATGTCAGTTGAGGGCAACAAATAGAAACATGAGTATTATGGTCTTGCTGTTCGTGCTGATTACACGGCTGAAAGGGATCCTAGGCAAATCAGTGTTTTCTGTGCTCAATTGTATGATTACCTTATATACGGTCATTTAGGACGGTCATTATTGTTAAATAAAAAAAGGTTTTAAAGAAGGAAGTGGTAATCGTTTTCCTAAATCATTTTCTCAGTATTTAGGGCTCCACATTTTTACTGTGTGGTTTCTAGTTTCGCCTTTTTAGTCTCCAAACTTCTGGACCATTGTTAACAAAAAAGGGCATTGTGGAATCTCCAAAGGCCATTGGCAGGTGGTGCCTGTAACTTCTTTAGCCTGGAAATAAACAAATAAACAAGCACAAATTAGAAGTATTTGCCCCTATCGATGCACTATTATTATTGTTGTACAAGATCATGCAAAAAGTCACTCCATTTATCGGAGAGCCCGTAGGTCAACGGCAATACCAGATAGAGGGCTTTGGTGGGTGTTGGCTTGATTTCTAATGAAATTTCAGATCTCTAGAGTAGGATGTTCGGATTCTTGGATATTTTGGCAAACTCAGGGAAACTGAGGCCCGGAGAGATTAAATGACTTGTCCAAGTCCTCAGAGAGTAAGACGTAGACGTTGGACTTGAGGAGCTGACAGTGGCAGATGTCTGCCTCTGGGGTCGGGGTGATGAAGACCCTGCTGGGACCCACAGAAGATGTCATCTCAAGGTGAGGTCTGTGTGTAAACGGTGTGTACGTGTCTCTTTTCTCTCTCATGACCTACCTTAAAAATCCTTTTTGTACCAAGTGTTATGCAGAGAAGCAGTGGTGGGTCATGCGGCTGGGAACTGCTTATAGCTTGTCTGACGAGGCTGTAGACTGGCTACGAGTGAGTATGTGAGTATGTGTATACTTGTGTGTGTTTGTGCGTGAGAAGCTGGGGTGCAGGCTGGCATACCAGGAGGGAGAGACCACTTGGCAGTAGGCACAGAATTTCTGAGCCAGAAGGAAGTCTAATGCCCACTGAGCCTGACTGCTTTATTTTGTAGAAAAGGAGACTGATGTCCAGAGTGGTTGAGAGCCTTGCCCCAAATCATCCATCTTTAATTGACTACTTAGAATGTCAAAGCAGCAACATCTTTTGATAGAAACTTTTATTTGGAGAAGTACTTATTTGGAGAAGTGCCAGTCATCACTATCAAATTGTATTTACTCGTTAGCTCCCGTGAGATGGCATGCCTGCGTGGTTCGGGGTTCTCTCCTCAGATACGGTTTTGGCAGGAGGAGAATGTCAAGGGCCGCAAGCTTCTACGTGCAGGTCTGATCCCTAATCGGACATCAGATGGACATTTAGTTAACTGACCTTCCCAATGGCAAGCTTACAAATAATCCTCTGACAAAGTTAAGGTTGGAGATCAAGACCAGTTAAGTAACATCTTGTGGCTCTTTTATATATTCTTAAATGTAGGACCCTTTCACTTTTAAATGTTAAAACATTAGGATGCTGGATTTATGTGATATATTTGCAAGGTCCAAGGCGATACTTTCGGTGGTGGCCCCGAGAGCAGGAAGGTCCGTAGGTATGAAAAGGGCAAACTTTGGGGGCGCCTGGGTGGCGGCTCAGTGGGTTGAACGTCCGACTGCGGCTCAGGTCATGATCTCGAACTTTATGGTTTTGAGCCCCCCTTTGGACTCCCTGCTGTTAGGGCAGAGCCTGCTTCTGATCCTCAGCCCCCCTCTTCCTGCCCCTCCCCCACTTGCTCGCGCGCCCGTGCTCTCAAAAATAAATAAAAATTAAAAAAAACATTAAGAAAAAGAAAAGGGCAAACTTTTGTCAGGAACATATGGAGAGAGAGTTCTCATTCTGTGTATTGGCTACACGAATGATAAATGGCTTACGGGACGGCCCTGGCACTGAACGGCCCTAGGAGCAGAGGGTGGTGAGCAAGGAAAAGACTATTGACATAGCATGATTCAGCCTGCTGGGTCCGCTGTCTGTGCAGGGGACCTCTCCGCAGCTGTTTGCCCTGAAGTACATGCGGTCCGTTTTCCCCCACCGTGTGCTGGACAATCCCCGACAGGAGCGGCATCCTCTGGGTCGGTGTCCGACACAGCGTGTTAGGGTTTGTGTCTTATCCCCGTGTTTTTCTCTTCTCCCCTAGCATCCCCTCCCCACCTCTCCCTTTAAAAAATTATCAGAATTATTCAAAGGTTTATTTATGTTGAGTTCTTTATATGTTGTAAGTAACTTGTTCCTATCTGAAACTAATTCCCTTTAGTGAGACCACATTATAATATACTTGAATTCTCTTTGGCTCCGATTCCCTTTTTCTTTTCCTTAAGAAATGTGTTATCCGTCTCTCCTCGGACCTTCAGCTTTCTTGTCTGCGTGGACAAACTACTTTTGAAGAATCTTTAGGGAGTTATTGACTTTGTTAGAACTACTACCATAGAAGCAATTCCAATGACAGAATCCCACATTTAACTTGCTTTTCTGGAAATAATTTATTTCTACTTTAGCTTCGAGGAGTAGCAGTGGGGAATAGGCCATTCAGAAACTGAGCAAAACATGCCAAATGAGTTGCTGATTTCCAGCGAGGCTCATGGAAAAACGGCTTTTGTTTCAGTGACCTCTCTGCTCATTGGAAAACTGGGCTGGTGGATTCCATGATCCTGAGAGTCTAGGAGCTCTCGAGTTACAGCGGGTGATGAGGGCAAATCTCAGGGGAGAAGGTGCTCTTACTGGGCTCGTGGGTATATGAAGACACGCTGTACTTTGGCATGAAGACACATCAGTTCTTCCAGTCGGGTAAGGTTTAAGGAATAGCTCCACCAAATCCCCAAGTCTGTGGAGCACGTATAGAGTGCAGAATTGGTAGAACATCAGCCTCAACGTGGGTTAAATTTTAGCGTGGCCAGTGGCCATACTTGGCGATCCTACTGGATTTGTTCAACAGATTTCTTACCTATAGACACAGGCCCGTTTCTTATGCCACCCCTCCCCCAGCCCCGAGTTGGGTGGTGTCTCTAATTTGAGTCTTCTTGCATTCAGCTCTATAGGGTACTATTAAGGGCAACACCCTTATTAAGAGGGTGGGATTATTGAACTCTGACCCCAGCTCTGCCACAACCACCTGTGGAACTATTCACAAACATTTCCATTTACTCAACAAATATTTAAATGAGCACTTTTTACGCATCAAGTGCCAGAGATACAAAAACGTGTAAGACATGGTTCTTACCTTCACGGCTTTCAGTCAGGGGTAGAGAGCTAAGTACACAAATAGAACATGAAGTGACTTCTCCTTTCTGGGTCTCCCTTTTACATACTGAAGAGCCAGCACTGGCTCAGATGATGGCCCCAAAGTCCCTTCCGAGGCAAACAACACACCATCGTCGGTGCAAGATTCATCAAGTATCCAAAAATCACTTATCTGATGAAAAAATTGACACACATTTCCCCTTCCTCCCCAGTTGATAGGGGGTGATGTGGAAGTTGAATGAGACAGTATCTACAAAGTGCTTTAATAAGCAAGTTGCAGAAAGACATGGTATAGGTTTGAGGCATTATTATTAGCGGGAAAATGAAAACAAGGGCTGATGTTTTTAGAGTGAGAACAGATGGTTCTTTTGTTTAGAATTTGAGCATAAAGGAAAGAGAAAAAGAGATACTTGCCATATTGTTTAGGCCTTGAATGTGAGTGACTTTAAAATGCCAAAACAATCTGGTTAGGAAAGTCCCATGGATTCAAAATAGCTCCCACACTGATCAAACTATAATTAATTTAACAAAAAAATGACAGTAAGAAAAATCCTAATGAGAAAGGCCACGGTGACAGTTGACATAACCTAACAAAAAACTCCCGTGTTTGCGTCAGCTCTGGAAACTTCATTTCTCTCGTGCTCAGGAGTTCTGCTCCACAGAGGAACAAATTAGTGGGAACGGATTTAAAACCGTGTTTCGTTCGTTATCAAGTCCCTCCCCACCCCCCGCCGAGTTATTTCGGTTTTCCGTGACTCAGAAAGGAAATCTTCAGGATTCACAAGAATTTGGCAGTCCTCTCCCACCTTTGCTGTGGGCGCTGACAGAAGAGCGGTGGGAGCTGGGGCAGTTGGATGAGAGAGCAGACCTCAAAGGACTTGGGCGACACTGCCGAGGGGGGGGGCTGGGAAGGACCTTTGAGGAGCTTGAGAGAAGACTTTGAAGGGTTTCTTTCCCTCTCTTTCTTTCTTTCTTTCTTCGCTTTCTTTCTTTCTTTCTTTCTTTCTTTCTTTCTTTCTTTCTTTCTTTCTTCCTTGCTTTTCTTTCTTTCTTTCTTTCTTGCTTTCTTGCTTTCTTGCTTTCTTTGNCCTTCCTTTCCTTTCCTTTCCTTTCTTGCTTGCTTGCTTTTCTTTCTTTCTTTCTTTCTTGCCTTTCTTTCTTTCTTTCTTTCTTTCTTTCTTTCCTTCCTTCCTTGCTTTTCTTTCTTTCTTCCTTCCTTCCTTCCTTCCTTCCTTCCTTCCTTCCTTCCTTCCTTCCTTCCTTCCTTCCTTCCTTCCTTCCTTCCTTCCTTCCTTCCTTCCTTCCTTCCTTCCTTCCTTCCTTCCTTCCTTCCTTCCTTCCTTCCTTCCTTCCTTCCTTCCTTCCTTCCTTCCTTCCTTCCTTCCTTCCTTCCTTCCTTCCTTCCTTCCTTCCTTCCTTCCTTCCTTCCTTCCTTCCTTCCTTCCTTCCTTCCTAGGCTCTGCCTGTGCAGCACCCAGTTAATTAACGGACCCTTTCAGCAGCAGGCTTGCTCTCCTGTATTGCCCATCATTCTGGAGGCGACCGAAAACGTGGGCTGTGAGAATGAGGTCATGGGCCGCCAAGCGGGGGGTGTTTAGTAAAACGTGCTAGACCTTTGTCCGGGTGCTGTCTGGCCTGCGGTGTGAGTGGGCCCGTTGCCCCACTGTGGAAGAAGGAGGTTCCTGGAATGTTCGTTCTGACGCTCCTCTGAATTCAGGTCCATATCCTGTCGTATACGGTGATAGGACCCTGCGATGGCTGTTCCTTTGCGAGGGTTTATTTCTTTTATTTTTTTCAGTTTATTTATTTTGAGAGAAAGAGCGAGTGAGAGAGGGTGTGCAAGTGGGGGAGGGGCAGAGAGAACGGGAGAAAGAGAGAGAATCCCAAGTAGGCTCTACACCCCCAGTTCAGAGCCCAGCACGGGGCTCGAACTCAGGAACCATGAGATCATGACCTGAGCCGAAACCAAGAGTCAGATGCTGAACTGACCGAGCCCCTGGGCGCCCCTCATTTGGGAGTGTTTAAAGAAAAACATGCTTCCTCAAGTCAACACTGAAAAAAAAAGTCCAGTTTGCTGAGGTAGGGCCCTCTTATCTATTCTCTGAGCCGCCTGCTGAGGTGGTTCCTCAGTCCACTGCCGCAGATGGCAGGTGGCAGAGGTGGGGGTGGCCAGCTCACTGCCAGACCAGATGACCAGGGTGGGCCTGGGGAGAAGCGCCGTCCAGCTGTGTGGAGCTCTGGGTGCCAGCCTACTCCTGCTGCTACCCATGGGTGACCTTCTGGAAGTTTCTCTAGATCGCATTCGCTGGTTGATCTGTGAGTCATCAAAGCAATGAGAAGACATTCTACCCTGCCCTCCAGCTCAGGCTTTGCTCACAAGAACCCTGGGGACCCTTTCACGCTGTGCCGTCTGTGTCTTTATCGGACGCCTATTTCCTTCTACCTTGTATCCGAGTCAGAAGTACACTTTTTAGTTGTAGAGGTGCTCTTTGCCGTGCCTTCCTGATAACCCACCCTTCTCCTCTGAGTAACGTCCCGTCTTACAGCTTCAGGTGCACACCTCTTCTTAAGCCTGACATCACCGCATGGTGCTTATTCAGTGTTATGTGTGTTTGTCTTCCCCCCTGGACTGTGAAATCAGCCGTGTCCTGTGCATTTCTGAAGCCTCAGCATGTCCCTCGGTACCTGGTATATAGTACATTTTCAATAAATGTCAGTTAAATGAGTGAGTGGTGGATGATGATCATGTGTTTCCTCACCAGGTCGTCAGTTTCCTGAGGACATGGACTGTGTCTAATGAGTTTCTTTGCTCCCACAGGATGCCCAGCCCTGGGCTTCGAATGCAATATGTAATCATTGGCTGTTTGTTGAATTGCAGGAAGAGAGAGAGAGAGGAGTAGATGGGTCCGGAGCAGGGAAGGCACATTTAGACACAAATCGTGTAGCTTGGTGTGGGGCTGACAGAGGTTGTACAGCATTTGTGGGTCTTTGATGGAGAAACCTGCAGCATGGAGGCTGCGGTGGGTGACTCCCCGTCCTGATGTCTTCATTATCATACCGCCTCCCCTGGGCTGTATTAGAGACCATTGGTCTCATCCTTGGTCTGGTGTCAGTTTTATTTTATTTTTTCTTCTTCTTTGCATTCATCCTTCAAGGCTTGAATTAGGGTAAATTGTTTGCATAAATCTGCCTCGTTTGATTTTCAACAGTTTGTGGGCAGGGCTGGTGTTTTCTCATAATTGTGCTCCCCACGGCTTCTGGCACAGAGCCGTCCACAGAGAAAATGCTCAGTAAATGTTTGCAGACTTGAACTTCATCCCACTGGCTTTGCTTTTCTACTGCCTTTCACCTCCTCCTAGGAGCCAGCTTATATGATAATACCAGCCATTCAATGGAGACTGTAGGGTAAACCTAATAATCAAATAACAAGCCATGTTTCCTTCCCCACATTTTTGGTGGATCAGAATAACTTTACTTTTGGGTGTGCCCTGCTTTAAAAAAATAAAATAATGGCAAATATAATCTGCTACCTTTACTGTTCCCCTTTGTTTATGAAATCTTCTTAATATGTTGGAAGGAAGAAAAGACTTCTGTTTCTTGACTGTAGTTTTTGAACTATATAGTCAAAGGTTTCTGTTTTATTTCTTGACTGATACTATAAAATAATGCGATGTGATGCGATGTGAGGATTTTTCTTTTTTTTTTTTTTAATAGTTTATTGTCAAATTAGTTTCCACATAACACTCAGTGCTCATCCCCACAAGTGTCCTCCTCCATGCCCATCCCCCCTCCCCCCACATCCATCAGTCCTCAGTTTTTGTCAGCATTCAAGAGTCTCTCATGGTTTGCTTCTCTCCCTTTCCCCCACCATTTCCGCCCTTCGCGATGTGAGGATTTTTCTAATGCAGACACGACTGAGGATATCCTTGGTATTCTATCTACTTCTTAATTGTTTTGTTCTCTTGAGTCCATTTCTTTATTCCTTATTATTTCTTTATCTCTAAAAACGAGATTATTGAAACAGACGATTTCCAGGACTTGTTTTTCCCCGTGAACATTAACTCCATGGTACTTGAGAGCTTTGGGAGCAGACATATATTTCTAGGAGTTTATTTATTTTTCTGCCCTTTAAGTGGGAAGGTGACCCCCTAGGCCCCTTAACCATCAGCTTCAGGAACTTTCAGAAGCTCCTTGGGAAGCAGACACCCCATAATTCAGTGCCTTCCTTTGAGATGAACATCCTCTGCCCCTTCTCCGATCCCCAGGCTCCGGTTCTGATTTTAACGATAGGGGATTCTTTCCCTCTTGCTCAAAATGTCTTGTTCAAAGTCAGTAATCCATTTAGCGAGTTAACAACTTACTGACATTGAGGGCTTTTCTTTCATTTCACCTCCTCACGTGAGAGGTTACGGAGCCCCGGCCTGCTCTGCTAGAGAGCAGTGAACCAAGGCCAGAGACGGAGCTCTGGTTGGCTCAGATCACCCAGATGAACCAGAACAAGCACTGTATTCAGCTGTAAAAGCACGACCGGAAAGTCTCTGGTCTTCAGAAATCAGAGAGGCATGTCAGCTGTGGAGTGTGAAGCCCTCAGTGTGCTTCACTTACACATCTGTGAAATGGGGTGACGGTCTCTTTTCTGCTTGAAATCAGAGGGTTATCCAGCTGACCTCTGGAGAACTTTTCCTACCCTGGGATCTGTGATCCTGTGAGCAGATACCACCCGCAGCCAACATACTAGCTGCCAAGTACTTAAGGCTGTGTTTTAGAGCCTTAAAACTGTTCATAGACTGTTTGTTAGGAGTGCAATACTTTTGAAAACTTAAGGAATGGTTTTATGTATTATCTAAGGAAGGTGATAAAAATTGATATTCACATATGGCAAGTACTTTAAAATGTATTAACTTTTTGTTATAGCCTAGCAAAATTGGCTTCTTATTTGTACCATTTTATCTTTGTGGACGCTGAGCCAGGGTGAGAAACAAAATGATGCTGGCAGCGTCAGTCTGAGGACACAGTAAAGCCGCAGATGGCTGAAGCTTTTCCTAGAGCTCAGGAGCTGCCGAGGAGGTGAGAATCTTCTAGGTCAGTGGTTTGCGAGCCTGCCACCTACTAGCATCTCCAGAGGAACTTAACAAAAAGCTCCATCCCTCCGGTTCTCACCTGATGTCACAGTGTCTGCGGGAGGGGCCTTGAGCTTCAGTCTTACTTTAAATAAGTTCAGGTGACAACCACTGATCTGGTCTTGATCTCTGACCCGTGCCTTTGCTGGTGTTTTGATTAATATCTTACTCCGTGGGCGGCACTGCAGGGTCCTCAGTCCCTTGCCACCCATGTGAAAACTGCTGGGCGACAGAGGCATTGAAGGCTACTGGAAAGGGCTCATAAGTTCTGGGAGGTCCTGAGCTAAACGTGTAGAGAAAAGAAGGAGTTAACACTTTTTCCATGGGGACGTGCCTTCTTTTATGCTTCTAAGAACATTGAGAAATGATAGCAAGGAATATATTTCACCGCTTTAATTGTCCAAGGTCTTTTTAAAGTATGTGCAATAAAATACCATTTAAGCTAACTGACCTTTATATTTTAATGCTTTTTGAAAGGGAACAATACCTAGTATTCAGCTGCAGTGTGTGTGTGTGTGTGTGTGTGAGTGTGTGTGTGTGTGTGTGTATTTCAGTCAGCAGAGCCTGTTTTGGAATCAGAGGGCTGACAGTTTTGCTGCCTGTTCCCAGATATTTTACCTATTTCTGTTTAAACATCACGTTCCATTTGGTTGATGGTTCTTGACCTCATAATGTCTAACCTTCATATCGTTTTATTTTTCCTCTCGAAACTTATCCAGGAAGGAAACTTCAAGGCCCGACTCACTGATTTTTCCTTCTGCTGGGAAGTTCCAATGTGTAGTGTAAGACAGCACATGTGACCTGATCCCTATTTTGACAAAAAGAGGGCTCCCTGCTCCTCCTCGCCTTATTCCTTTGGTGATACTTAACCTCAAAGGCCAAGGCTGATAGATTTTTAAAAATTGATGCTAGCAATTAGCTTGTTAGCTACAGCTCATCTTCTAACTATAAACTTGCTCTTTCTAGAAGGGAAATAGTACTCGGATTGCAATTGTGGGGAACTGGAATTTCAGAGGCTTGCATTGACCTACAAATCTTGTAACTGTAGCCCTGGCTACATAGCCACTGTGGCCTTAGGTATGTTAGGAGTTGTTCATCTCCAGGAGTTTCAGAAAAAGAAACTCTAGAATCCTCTCCTGTGTTAAGAAAGTAAAATCTACAAAATTCTTTGAGTAGCTCTGAAATACACGTGCGTGTAAGTATTATATGGAATGATGTACTCTGGGATTAATTAATTTATTATTTTCAAGTCCTGTCGGAAAATAGAGCTACTTTTAATTAAAATTTTTTTTGACATTTATTTTATTACTGAGAGACAGAGAGAGACAGAGCATGAGGATGGGTGGGGCAGAGAGAGGGGGAGACACAGAATCTGAAGGAGGCTCTAGGCTCTGAGCTGTCAGCACAGAGCCTGACGCAGGGCTCCAACTCATGAGCTGTGAGATCATGACTTGAGCCGAAGTCGGACGCTTAACTGACTGAGCCACTCAGGTGCCCCGAGCTAATTTTTAATGGCTACATTTTTTCCTTCTCTTTCTCAGTGCTTAGTTTTTCTTTGATTTTTTTATTGTAAATGATTTCACACATGAAAAAGTTACAAGAATAGGAATAGTCCAAATAATACTCACGTGCTTTCGTTAGATTAATCTCTTAACATTTTATTTTATTTGCATTCTCCCTCTTCCTTCTCTCTCTTTATTATATATTACATATTTTATGTATTGTATATATGTAATACATATAAATGTATATGTAATTATTTTCTACAGTATTTGAGAGACACTGCATGCATCATGATACATCATGGTCTTCTACCCTTAAGTACAGTGTGTATTTCCTTATAATAAGGGTATCTTCATATTCACACAGTAGTTATCTTCTTCAGGACTCTAACACCGATTGGGTACTTTAATCTGTCTATACTTCTGTTTTGTGACCAACAGTTATGTTCTTGACAGCATTTTCCCCCCTCTGGGACAGAGTCCAGCCTGGGATCAGGCAGTGCATTTAGTTGTCATGACTCTTTTGCCTCTTTTACTCTGAACATTTCCACAGCCTTTCTTTGTCTTTCATGGCATTGACATTTTTGAAGAACACAGTGCCCCTTCTTTTAAGAAACACAGTATTCCTCGTTTGGGTTAGATCATTATTTCTTCATGTTTAGATCCAGTCATGTCGTCCCTGCTAGAATCTTGCATGAATGATGTTATGTCTTCCTCCAGGATTAATTATACAGGGAGGCTCATGATAATTATGGTCACCTGGTCAAGGTGTTGTCCAACTTCTCTACTTCATAGTTATTCTTCCCTGGCAATGATTTTTCTTAAAGTTTATTTATTTATTTTGAGAGAGAGAGGGAGAGAGAGATAGAAAGAGAAAGAGAGAGCAAGCTGGGGACGACGCAGAGGGAGAGAGAAGAAAAGAGAGAATCTGAAGCAGGCTCCACACCATCAGTGCAGAGCACCACGTGGGGCTCGATCCCATGACCTATGAGATCATGACCTAAACCGAAATCAAGAGTCAGACGCTCAACCTAGTGAGCCACCACTCAGGCGCCCCTCCCTTGCAATTATGAAGCAATCCATGAGATACTTTATTCTTGCTCCTCATCAAACATTTCCCCTAAATTCTTGGCTGAACCCATGTTTTTTGGGACGGTTGCAATGTTGCGCTGTCCTATCTTCATCACAGCTTTCACTGCCATCATCAGCATTCTGCATTCTGCTCTTAGCAAGAGTCCCGCCCTCCTCTCTCTCTGTTTCTAATATAGGAATAGACTTCCCGACTTTTGTTTCAATCCTGTATAATTTATTAGCGCTATGTAAGTATTTTGATGCTTAGATTGCTCCAGATTTGTCCCATGAGAGCCCCTTCGATCTAGCTCCTGTGTCCTTGTCGCAGGTTCCCATCTTTGTTTTTGTTGTTAGCACTTATTTACATGCTAGAATAAAAAGTTATTCTAGTTTCCTCTTGCATCGTGTCTGCCTGTGCTCTGAATTCAACCATTTCTTCAATATTTTCGGGTTTGTTTTAGTGGAGAATTAGAGATTAGAGACCAATAATTGAACTCTAGCTGTGCTCATGGTTACTGTGGTGCCTTTGGTCATAGGTCCTCTTGTTGGCCAGAACTAGAAAATTATACAAATAAAAGTATACAGGCATAAACATGCATCTGTATGTATCTGTATCATCTACTTATACACATACCTGCAGCTATATGGATGTGAGTATATATATATATATATATACGAATACACAAGTAATAATGATAATGATTTTTTTTAGCTCGTACTACACAAAACAAGTCTACTAAAAATAGTTGAGGATTTCCTTCTGATACCCCTCCTCCAACTTTAACCCTGTCTAAGACTGAGCATTTATTGTCAAATACTAAGTTTAGGAATTCTTTTTTTCCTTTATGGACATTCTCTCTAATCCCCTGGTGTCATTATGTTGTTCATTTAAAATATATTTGGGTTTGGGGCACCCGAGTGGCTCAGTAGGTTGAGCGTCTGACTTTGGCTCAGGTCATGATCTCACTGTTCATGAGTTCGAGCCCTGCTTTGGGCTCTGTGCTGACAGTTCAGAGCCTGGAGCCTGCTTCGGATTCTGTGGCTCCCTCTCTCTCTGCCCCTCCCCACTTGTGCTCACTCTCTCTCTCTCTCTCAAAAATAAACAAACACTAAATAAAATAAAATAAAATAAAATAAAATAAAATAAAATAAAATAAAATAAATAAATAAATAAATAAAGTTGGGTTTAATTCTTTTAGTTTGCTTTTAGTTTTATTTTTCATCCTTCCCACCCTTGCTCTGTTGATTTAATTTTGCCTTTTGAATTTGTAAAACAATCACATGCTTCCATATGTCAACACTAAACAAAAATGTATGCCTGGAGAAGTGCTACTACCCCCTCCATAATTCCTCCACTGCGGTACTCCCTCTGTCTCTAGTGGGGAACGAACCTCTTTGTTTTCTTTGTTATCTTTCCTATATTTATTTTAAGCCTGATTTATGTGTGTTTTCATACCTCTTTTTCTTTTTTATGCAAAAGGTAACTAAGATAAAAATAAGCCGTTTGGGGGTGCCTGGGTGGCTTAGTTGCTTAGACATCCAATGGCTTACGGGTTCGAGGCCTGCATCAGGCTCTGTGTTGATGCCTCAGAGTCTGGAACCTGCTTTGGATTCTGTGTCTCCCTCTCTCTCTGCCCCTCCCCTGCTCTTGCACTGTCTTTCTGTCTCAAAAACAAATATGCTACTGGGGGTGGGGGGGAGGGGAAGGGGAGTGATGGGCATGGAGGAGGGCACTTGTGAGGATGAGCACTGGGTATTATATGGAAACCAACTTGACAATAAACTATTTAAAAAGAAAAACAAGCCTTTGAAATTTGCTTTTTAAAAATTCTTTTCTTGAGGCGCCTGGGTGGCTCAGTTGGTTAAGTGTCAGACTTCAGCTCAGGTCATGATCTCACAGTTCATGACTTTGGGTCCAGAGTCAGGCTCTGTGCTGACAGCTCAGAGCCTAGAGCCTGCTTCTGATTCTGTCTCCCTCTCTCTCTGCCCCTCCCCACTTGTATTCTCTCTCTTTTTCCCTCTCTATCTCTCAAAAATAAACATTAAAAAAATTAAAAAAAATTTCTTTTCTTGGGGTCCCTGGGTGACTCAATCAGTTAAGCATCTGACTCTTGATTTCAGCTCAAGTCATGATCTCACAGTTCCTGAGATTGAGCCCTGTATAGGGCTCTGTGTTGGCCATGCAGAGCCTGCTTGGGATTTTCTCTTTCTGCCCCCTGTCCCTCACTTATGCTCTCTCTGTATCTTCCAAAATAAATAAATAAACTTAAAAAAATAGGGGCACTTGGGTGGCTCCGTTGGTTGAGCATTTGATTCTTGATTTTGGCTCAGGTAATGATGGTGGGATTGAGCCCTGCTTTAGGCTCCATACTCAGTACGGATTCTTGGGATTCTCTCTCCCTCCCTCTGCCCCTCCTCTGCACTGCATGCTCTCTCTCTAAAATAAAAAGAATTTTTAAAAAATAATAAAAATTATTTTCCTCTTTTTTTTCTGTCTCCTTCCTCCCTCCCTCCCTTCCATCCTTCTCTCCCAGCCTTTTTCTCTTTTTTCCCTTCCTTCCTTCCTTCCTTCCTTCCTTCCTTCCTTCCTCTTTTTTTCTTTCTTTCCCTTTCTTTATTTCTATAGTTGGACAGTTGAGTGGTTTCCTGCAATGGGTAATATTATTCATATTTATTTTCATAGTAGTGGAGGTGTATCTTCAGGCTATATTCTTGGAAGTGGGAATGGTGGGTCAAAGGCAACTTTTGTGTTAGATAGGCAATGCAAGATTCCTCACTGTGAATTCTCACTAGAATCCTCACAGCATAGCGTCAGGCTTTTGAATTGTTGCCAGTGTGATGGGTGAGAAATACTATTTCCATGTAGTTTTAATTTGCATATATCCTATTATAAATGAGGTTGAACATTTTTTCATGTGTTTAAAGATCATATTTGTTAATTTTATAAATTCCATTTTTGTGAATTGTCTGTTCATACATTTTGCCCATTTTTTTCATTGGATTATGGTCTTTTTTCCCCCCTCAAAATATCTTTGTAAAAGGGTGCCTGGGTGACTCAGTCAGTTGAGCTTCTGAGTTTGGCTCAGGTTATGATCTCACAGTTCTGAGTTCAAGCCTCGCATCAGGCTTTGTGTGGACAGCTCAGAGCTTGGAGCCTGCCTCGGATTCTGTATTTCCCTCTCTTTCGGCTGCACGCGCCCCCCGCCTCGCCCCCCGCATACACTCTGTCTCTGTCAAAACTAAATAAACATTAAAAAAATATTTTAAATGTCTTTGTAAATAAGCCCTTAATCTATGAAATATAAATATTTTCTCCCAACTTGTTGTCTGAACTTTTCTTACAGTGTTTTTTTGTCATGTGAAACTTTTTATATAGGCACACTTATCAACTTTCCCTTTCATTGCTCTGTTTTTTGATCATGGTGAGAAAGCATTTCTCAGCAGCCATGTTCACTCGTGTTAGTTTCCAGTGCCTGTATAATTTCATTTTTCACATTTAGATCTCTGATTCATGTGCAGTTTATTCTCGTGTATGATGTGATGAATGGATCTAATTTTGTCCTTATCCAAATGGCTATCTAAGTGTCCCAACACCATTTAGTGAGAAAACTCTTTGTCTCTGTGATTTGAGATTGGTGGTTACTCTTTAATCCACACCATAACTAGAAGTCAAGGGGAGTGAACAGCGTGAGAAGGTCATCAGAGGAAAATGGGGTCTTGGCTCAATAATGACTGTGTTGAACCTAAATCTTTTGACTTTCAACTCAGAACTCTTTCTCTTTTACAAGTCAGCCTCTCGCATCCATTTCTCTTATTGACATATGAATTAATATATTTGGTAGGAAAGGTATTTGAAACAAAAGGGAGGGGTTAAGGGATGGTCCATGCTTTCCCTCCTGTCAGCAGTATCTATAACCACTCTCCTTCCCTGAAATAGACTATGAGACAACTTGGCTGCATACTTTTTTGTAAGCACCTGTGACCCTGTGTCTTCTGTCTCTAGCACCTGGTCACATGCTGATTACTCACTGTGCCCTTTTCTGCCACCTGCCTGTTTCTGTGGTGCCTCTGCTTGTAACTCGGAGCCACATGGGGTAGGCAGTAGACTCTGGAGGTTTTGGGGTTTGGGAGGAGGCTGGATTTACATGTCCACAGTTCTCTGCCAAGTGGGGACATACACCAAAGTCTCTTTCTCCTAGATTTTGGGGAATGAACAATTCCAAATATATTTTCCTACCTTCAAGAGTCCAAACTTAAAAGTTTGTGGATTTTTATAGAAAGCATAATGAACCTTCCTGTCTTTTTTAAAAGAACTCACTTGATGATGATTTAATATTGTTGGCACAGCCATTATTGTGCATTTTGCAAGCTGAGTTTTGCTAAATGTTAGTTTTCCGTGATCTTTTGATAGGTATTCCATGAGAAGGGGAATGCTTGTGGGTCGAACACATTTGAGAAATGTCAGCTTATGCAAATTTAGACATGTTTCTTTGCTGTAGACTTTTTCCGAGCTCATAGTGTGAATTTGTCAAATACATTTGATCATGAACCAAAATCTGCCCCCACCCCTACACCCATTAGCAGCTTTGATAGCTTGACCTGCACAGTCGTTTATTAGGACTGTGACTGCGATATTACATCCCATAAATGCCAGGATTCCACATCTACTTTTTGTTTTTATTGTTTGCCTCCTCAGTTCTTCCAAAGTTAAGCTGTGTGAAGGCAGGGACTGCTCCTGTTTGATTCCTTATTGTAGTATAAACACCTACTATGGTGCCTGGCATACAGTAGGTGCTCAGTACATATTTCTGAACTTGAAGGTGTCAGCTCTCCCTTAGCTGGTTGCAGTGTTTCTGCTCTGGTTTCTGCTTCCAAATGCATGTTCTTAACCACAGTTTCTAAACAAAGCAGATGAACATATTTGCAAAGAATTATGTGTGTAATGCTTCTGGTCCTTGTAGCGGTATAAGGCTTAGTCATGGATCATTATTAAATAGACGATTTAGCTATTGCTGCTCATCCCCAGGAATAGGCACATAGAATTGCCCCTTGGAGAAGCACAGCTGGTTTACAAGCCAATGCCTGTGGTTGGGAGGTCTGTCCTTCTGCTTTTCCCGTTTAGGAGTCTGACCAAATGGCTGTTGGTTTTCTATGTCCCATGTATCTTCTGTGTTGGAGTAACTCTTCTGATCAGCAGCGACTCTGGTGTACTCCAGCTTCAGCTTCTCTGAAAGATGACCACCGATCTCCCAGAGCTTGTCCAGTCTTCCTCCGCCCAACCAGGACTCCCGGAATGATCCCACAGTTGAGCTTCGTTAGAATCAACCATACACGTGTGTTTAAGGCACACACGTACACACACACACAGACACACTCATGGATCTTTCAAGTGAGGGACTAAGGGGTCAAATATCTAGGTTTAATAGAAGAGCTCTTTGGGAACTCAGAATTCCGAGATCGTTAGTGTGCGTTAGTTATTTTCAACATTTTATTGGTGCTCTTTTTGAATATACAAGTAGCTAGTTTTCACTGTAGAAAATTGGGAAAACAAAGTAAGTATTAGGAACAAAATATAGATTACCTGTAATCCTATTGCCCTGAAGTACATTATAGTGAAGTGTGTTGTGTTTTGTGTGTGTGTGTGTGTGTGTGCGTGTGTGTGTGTACACACTGCAGCCTGCTGCTTTGGGGCTTGCTTTTTAAACCAGTTCTCGATTGTTAATTATGTCTGTACTTTTAACATCACAATTAATATTTATATTTATGTATTGCAGCACTCAATAGTTAACCTTCACTTGGTGCCCATAAGCCAAATGATTGTGCGACACGAGTCAGTAATTGTATCTTAATTCACCTTTGTATTTCCACGGTCTTGCTCAGGGCCATCTGTGCACATGTTTTGCTCAGTAGATGCCTGATGAACAAACATAAGTGACTAGACAGTAAACTGGAATTATTTTTTAAAAAAAAATTTTTTAGTGTTCTGTTTATTTTTGAGAGAGAAAGAGAGAGAGCAAGTGCGAGAGGGGGGAGGGGCAGAAAGAGAGGGAGACAGAATTGGAAGCAGGCTCCAGGCTCTGAGCTGTCAGCACAGAGCCCAACGTGGGGCTTGAACTCACAAATGGTGAGATCATGACCTGAGCTGAAGTCAGACCCTTAACTGACTGAGCCACCCAGGCGCCCCATAAACTGGAATTGGATCTGCCCCCCTATTTTTAAGAAGTTCAACTCTACAAATGATGTATACCAAAACTACCAAAGAAGGTGACAGCAAAGGCAGACGAATCTGTAAGAGTTTCGTAAGACTCTCCGGGTTCAGGAGGTATTGCCCCTGGGGCTTTGGAAGTTTCTGCCAGTCATGAGGCCAGGTTGGGGCTGGGGGCTCACTTTACTGTGTGAGCAGCATAGTCGGTACAGTTTGTATCTGTTCCTCTTCAATTTAGGCCTGGAACTCCCCTCCCCCGTTTTTAAAATGGCAAATCAAGCTTTCCATGGCGGGATGGGGAGGAAATTGGCTTGCATTAGTCAGATGCGTAAGGCAGTCCGGGGTCAACTCAGCGCCATTTTCTTTTTCTTTCTTTTTTTTTTCTTTTTTTTTTAATATTTTTATTTATTTCTAGGAGAGAGAGAGACAGTGTGAGCAGGGGAGGGTCAGAGAGAGAGGGAGACACAGACTCTGAAACAAACTCTGAGCTGGCAGTCAGCACAGAGCCCGACGCGGGGCTCGAACCCACGAACCGCGAGATCATGACCTAAGCGAAAGTCAGATGCTTAACTGACTAAGCCACCCAGGCGCCCCAACTCAGCGTCATTTTCATACGTGCCTGGGAGCAAGAGCTTTGCGCTAACAGGCTTGCCTATGTCTGTGCTCAGTGTCGGATGCTGTGGAAGTGGGATCGGTTGTCAGGGCAATCACATTCAGGAAGAATCAGAGCCAGGGGTTTGAAGGATGTCGAGGAGAATATTCCTTCCTCCACAGGCATCTTCCTTTTTGGGGTACCAACAAGTTCATGCCCACCAGACACACTGGGGGGAATTCCTCCAGTACCTTTCCTCAGGTAAGAGATGAGGTTTCTGTAGCTGAATGGTCAGAAATTCCCTGTGTGGCCTCTGCACAGGACTTGTAGCAGAAATGGATACCTAACTCTTTAGCCCCCCGGAGGCCTTGTCTTTCTCAGTCATACTCACGAGTCATGGCCCAGTGTCCCTCTCCTCTGTGTCATGCTGGATAAACACAGATAAGCCCTCATATCCTGGCTCACTCCTACCTCATGCCAGGGAAGTTATAAAATGTTTGAGTGGCTTACTTAAGTATTATTCCTATCACGGTTTCTTGGGAAACTACACTTTACCTCGATGGAGGTGTGGAAAGTATCTTGGTTGCTTCAGCAACAGGGTTATGAACCATCTTGTAGGGCAGGGTGCTTTTCTGGTAGACTGAGCTCATCTGCCGAGTGTGTGGGTTCATAACTGGAGACAAGCAGAGGAGACATGGAATGCCATTACCCACAGCTGGGACGTATGCTGGGCACTTCCACTGGACACCTTGCACAACCTTTCCAACATGCACTCAGAGCATAGATGCTACCCCCTTTTACAGATGAGGATACTGAGGTTCAGAGAATTTATGTTACTCTCCCATGTCACAGAGGTAGTAGTGCCTGTACTGAGACTCAAATCCGGGTCTGAAAAGCCATGAACTGTTTGGCTTTTCCTGTCCATGCTGCCACCTGGCATGCCATTCCAAGCATCACTCTTTCTCTGGTCTTGTGCAGATTTGGGGCATGCGACCTGCATGGAGGGCTCTCATGTTCTACTCTCCGAAGCCTTTCCTGCCACCCTGCTCCCCACAGCACACACGCCTGTGACCAGACCTCCGTGAACACATGATAGTTGCGTTTGTAACCTTAAAAAGAATGCTCATTAAGACCTCTTTTTAGTTTCAATTGTTTGATTTTACTTAAAGCCACACAAAAGGCCTGTTTACGAATTTTTCACACGTTTCTGAAGACCTGTTGAAAGTAGAATGCCAAATTTGTGTCCTCAGTATCTCATGATCAAGAAACCCTTCAAAATGATGTACAACAACATCAACTACCAGTTATCTTCAACACTGAGATACTTCCTATTTATTCTTGTATCAACGGCATTCAGACCATGATGCTAATATATTTCAGCCTCAACTTTGGCTTAATATTGACTTTAATACCCAATTCCTTGGCATTTGACCCAAATGGGGGTAATGGTACACATCTTCTGTCAGTGGATTTGGAAGCTTTTGTACTGGAAGGCAATATGTAGGGTGTCTCAAGTTCAGACTAGAATAAATCCTTCACATTTATCTACGATTAATTTGTTTACAAATGGTTTCCATGGTCACCACCCACTAATTCTCCAGTAATCCTTAAGGAAGTCAAGGAGTATCATCTCATTAGAGAAAGGGAACCCGTGGCTTAGAGAAGGGAAGAGCTCTAGTGTCGAAGGGTACCCGGTTGTGGTGGAGCCTGAGTGTCTGATCACTCCTCCATCCGGTGCGTGGAAGGCACCCAAGCCTGGCTCTTAGTTCAGTTCTGGGGCTGATCCTGGCACATTTAGAGTGAGGCACGTCATTTCCATACTGCCTGTCTAATGAGAAGTGTCGGCCAGCTTATTAATTAGTGTTGTGTTTGTAGTTTTATTCTGACCACTGGCTTCCAAGTTCCATTGAAATCGATCAACTTCTTGAGGATAAATGTGCTCCTGATAGGCCCTGCGGCTCCAGCTAGCCTTGGTTTTCTCTCTTACCTGCACAGTGAGCACAATGGTCATGTCCCCTCCAGAGACCTTTCAGCCTAGCTGTTCTGTTGAGTGATAAGGGTTGGATAGAGGAAAGGCCAAACCTAATGACTACTGAAGTCCAAGCCGGCTTGAAATTGCTGAGAGGCATGACCGAGGGCAGTAAACT
Organism: Crocuta crocuta; assembly: GCF_008692635.1. Taxonomy (NCBI): domain Eukaryota; kingdom Metazoa; phylum Chordata; class Mammalia; order Carnivora; family Hyaenidae; genus Crocuta; species Crocuta crocuta. The sequence continues at coordinate 13,881,357 of NW_027528417.1, read as the reverse complement.
GGTATCTATGGCTAAACAGGTTGACACTGGAGGTATAAATAATACTCCTTCCTATGAGATACGGAATTGGTTGTCTCCCATAGGTATTTCTTATTTTCAACTTCAATTCATGGTTTGATGATGAAATGCAGTTTTGGAGACAATTTCAGGTTGGTTTATTTGCTTAGTAATTACAGTAACAATAATAGTAATGTATTCAGTGACACTTACTGATTGAGCACCTAGTATGTGCCAGGCTGGTCATTCCTAGTCCTGAAAGAAAAACAATATGGAAGGTGAATATTCTAATTCCTACTTAGCAAATAAGGAAATTTCAGCTCAGAGAGATTCAAGGACTTGCGTAAGTCTACTTAGAAAGTGCCAGAACCAACGTTTGTCTGATTTCAAAGCCTATGCCCTTCTTGCACTCTGACACTGCTAAGGTATTGAAGGCTGGAAATTGAGATCTACAGGCTCTTCGTTTCCCCCATCCTCTACCAGTGGTGAACTGAACTTGGCTTGGGCGAAGGCTGGCTCTTACAGCCCTGGTGGCCTTGACTTGTGTTTTGATGTACGCACCCACTGTCATTGATTACATGATGCTGGTGACCCTCCCATGGCCTCTGCTGATGGGCTCAAGGGAACCTGACACCCTCCTATGAAGAGCTCACTCTGGATGCCCCAACCAGGGAGACAGGGGCCTTGAAAAGGAACCCATGTGTGATGAGGGGTTACTCTGAGCTTGAACTGAACAGTCAGTCAGTCCTTCTCATTTATTTGCCTTTTCACTTTCTCCTGAGCATTTTATTTTTTTTTTATTTTTTTAATTTATTTTTATTTATTTCTAGGATAGAGAGAGACAGCGTGAACAGGGGAGGGTCAGAGAGAGGGAGATACAGACTCTGAAACAGGCTCCAGGCTCTGAGCTGGCAGTCAGCACAGAGCCCGACGCGGGGCTCGAACCCACGAACCGTGAGATCATGACCTAAGCGAAAGTCGGACGCTTAACCAACTAAGCCACCCAGGCGCCCCTCTCCTGAGCATTTTAACCCAACCAGCCAGGGGTGACTCTCATCCCTGGCTGCATGGTAAAATCACCTGGGGACCTGTGTGATAATAGCCGTGCCTGAGTCCTCCCTCTAGACGTCCTGATTGGAATAGGCCATGGTGGGGCCCTGAGTATCTGCATTAAAAAAAAAAAAGTACACCAAGAGATAGTCATGTTCAACCAGGGATGAGAACCAATGCTGTAGGGGCAGAAAAGCTCTCTTCACTCTTTGGTTGACATGGTATGTTTTTTTCCTGACCCTAGCGAACCCTCAATCGTATGGTGTTACCATTCCATTGAGAAGGAGAATTTTTTAAAATTTATTTATTTATTTATTTATTTATTTATTTATTTATTGAGAGAGAGTGAGCAAGAGAGGGGCAGAAGGAGAGAGAGAGAATTTCAAGCAGGAGCCACACTCAGTACAGAGTCTATTATGGGGCTCGATCCCACGACCCTGGGATCATGACCTGAGCCAAAATCAAGATTTGGATGCTCAATTGACTGAGCCACCTAGGTGCCCCTGAGAGGGAGAATGGACTCACCAAAAGCATTTGGGCCTTTTTGAAGTGGCTCTGGCTGTGGAGAGGGTGTTACAGGCATGGGCCCAGATGCCGAATTAGTGACTCCAGAGAAGGGGACTGAGTCCCTCTCTCTGTACTGGATCACCCAGAACATCCAAAAGACAGAGCCTTGGATTTTGCCATCTTCCCTCCTAGTTTGTTCTCCCAACACCCACCAGATTTTCAGCATTGACAGGGGGTGTTGCCGAGTTTGTGGGATATTCATGATTCATGCCAGTGCTTTTACTCCGGAACATAATGGGGCTTCTTCATACTAGCTTAGGTATTTGCCATCTCTTGACTTTCTGTGTTTACTTCCCTACTACCATGGGAAAGAATGGCTTTCAGGGAAGTGGTCCCTCTGCACCCTGGACGCACACGGAGATGGTGCACCTTGTCCCTGGCAGAAGTCACCGCAACTCCCCAGCCTGGTGGCCTGTGTTCTCACTACCAGCTGACACCGTCTTTCTCTGCAGAATGCAGGCCGCTCTTTACTGTCCCTGGGCTCCAGCCAGCTGATCCGTGCCCTGGACCAGGCTCTGCGCCGCCCCTGCTTTGTCGCCCTTTCTCATCCTGCTGAGACATTAACTCCGTCCCGGAGCCATCCCTCATCCCGGCAGCTAGAAATAACCTTGCCTCTCCTAGAACCCCCCCCTTCCCCGTTTGCTTTGAGCGAGAACGCTTTTAGAACTGATCACATTGTACCTTGAGCGCTTCTTATTTATGCGTGTATATTAATTCCTACCCTTCTGTAGGTTCCTGGAGGGTGGGGCGGCCCCTTCGTTCTGGCGTCTCCCGCTGTGCCAGGAATATTAGAGGCATTCCCTAAATGCTTTTGGACTAAATGCGTCCCTTTTAGTTCAGCTTAGCTGTTGTCCAAAATTAACCTCAGGAGATATTGGTGGCTTTGGTGAACATTTGGAGAGGGACACCGGGATGGAGTGAAATCCGGTGACCTAGTTACAGGCTGGCCCCTGCAGGCTGGCTGGTGAGGAAGGCTCATGTTTAAACTCTGTGAAAGGAGAGCCTGGCTTATTTATGGTGGTGGTTGTTTACAAGTCCTTAAAAATGATCCTCTTTATTTTTTTAAAAGTATACAAGCAATGTATTCTCATGCAGAAGATGGAGACAACAGAGATGAGGGGGAAAGAGGAAAATAAAATAAAAATCACTTCTAATGCCTCCAGCTATTATTGATAAAACCTGCCCCATTTTCACAGGATGTGACGATGTCGAGTGTCTCGTGCTAGACAGAGAGAGTGTCCTGTCCTGGAGAGAGGCGTCTGCTTCCTTGTGCTTCTTTGTATTTTTAATAACTGGTGGTGAGGCCAGTGTGTCTGGTGGGTGAACCGCTTATTATGATTATTGTTGTTGTTGTTACCATCATCATCATCATCGAAACTTATAAACAGTGACCGCATCATCATAGCCGCCATGAGGATCTCAGGGACTGCTCTGTGATTTCACACCTTCTCTTGACAAAATGCTTGCAGTCTTTTTTAGCAGCTATGCCTCAATAACAGCCGTGTGAGGGAAGCCACTGGTCTCACAGCACTTGTCACCACATAGTAATGGATTTCAGCTAATAGGGAAAAAAGGGGAAGCGGTGAGTTGAAAGATCGAGGGTCCCTTGAGGCACCTGAGTGGCTAATTCAGTTGAGCATCCGACTTCAGCTCAGGTCGTGATCTCACAGCTCGTGAGTTCAATCCCCGTGTTGGGCTCTGTGCTTAGAGCTCAGAGCCATGAGCCTTCTTTGGATTCTGTGACTTTCTCTTTCTCTTTCTCTGACCCTCCCCCACTCATGCTCTGTCTCTCTGTCTCTCTCTCAAAAATAAATAAACATTAAAAAAAAAAAAAAAAGGAAAGAGGACCTTCTCCCACAGTGTATCATGGGTTTACGAGCTATGGCTGTGAGGGCAGGAAGATTAGTGTTTAGAAAATCTGTTTTGGCAAGTGTTCAGGGCTGGTGGGTGAGTTTGTATTTTTGTTTATTTTCGTTTTTTTTTTTCCTTTTTAGGTTTTATCTTGTTCTCTTTTATTTTTAAATAGTGTAGTTTTATTATCTTTAAAAAAAATGTTTGCCAAGCACTGAAGAGAATTTGAACAACGCAGAAGAGTGGAAGGAACACGATAAAAGTCTCGCCAAATCGGTTCTTCAGTGATAGTCATTGTTAACGTTTTGGAAAACACCTCAAGTTAACAAATTTACAGTGTCCAGGAAGAGTATAAAAAAAGGAAAAAAACCTGTCGTCTCACCCTTTACTGGTAACCACTATGACATTTTATTTGTGGAAGTCGGTTTTGCTCCGTGACCCCACGTAGCAAACTCAGCCTCCACATCCTCGTTCTCAGCCCTACTTTATATAGCAATTTGGAGGGNCCCCCCCCCCCCAACGCACACACGCACACATTCAAACACACGGGAACAATCCCCATAGTTGAGAACCACCCTCTTATTTTACAGAGAGAAAAGTTGAGGCCCAGAACGTGTCCAGATCATGTTTTGAAAAAAATGGCAATGAACCCTCAAACCCAGGTCTCCTGAGTTCTGATCCAGTGCTTTCTCTACAGTGATGTCTCCTTACTGGGTCACAGAAGCAGTGGTAGAGAGAGAAAAGGAAAAACATGTCAGCTCTAAAGTGCAGGTTTTTTTCCTGTGTCCTTTAGCCGGGCTATTTTTGTGACTCTTCAGGACGCGGACAGTGCTGCCTCTTAGAGCACTCGGCCAGACTAAGAGGCCATTCGCCGCCGACTGCAGCCATGCCGTCCCTCCCTGCTAGGCTCCCTGGAATCCTTGGCCTGGAAACCAGATGGGAACAGACTATTCCAGGATAAAAATCGAATTTCAGGGTCTGTGCGTACAGAGAAAAATTACTGTGTATCCTGCTGGACTACGTACATGACAGTGAGACAGTGATTTAGGAGTGTGTGTCTGGTGGGGGGAGGGGCGGGGCTGATGCTGGGGCTGATTCCTCTCTTAGTGTCTCGTCCATTCACGAGCTCCGATAAATCTTGTTCCACAAATGCAGAGTGTTCTCCCTAAATGTGGCCCTATTATTGTGGTTCCCCACACCTTGAGTTGGTGTCTTTTGCATTTAGAACAAGGCGTGGGCTTCTCGGTCTGGCCCTCTGTGACCTGTCCAGAAGACACTGATGAAATATGGAGATGGGCTGATGCAAGAGCCAGACTTTGCAGACAGGCGGCTCCACCACCCGCTGGCACTCTTTTAAAAAAAATTTTTTTTTATAGTTTATTTATTTTTGAGAGAGCGACAGAGCACAAGTGGGGGAGGGGCGGAGAGAGAGGGAGACACAGCATCCGAAGCCGGTTCCAGGCTCTGAGCTGGCCGTCAGCACAGAGCCCGACGTGGGGCTCGAACCCACGAACCGCGAGATCATGACCTGAGCCGAAGTCGGACGCTCAACCGACTGAGCCACCCAGGCACCCCTACCCACTAGCGCTCTTCTCTGGGGAGGTTATTGAACCTCCCTGGGCCTCAGTTTCCTCCTAGGTGAAGCGGAAGGATTAAATGAGTTAGTGTTTGTAGGGGCTCCCCGGTGATTAGATCATCCATCACACAGAAAGTGCTCCACGGTATTAGTTTGTTAAAGTGGAAGCCTTTCCAGGGCCTCTACTGATGGGATTTCCCTTCTGCACTAGACTTCTGGTCATTCCTGACATGGGCTCCTCATTTCCCCGCTCTGTGCCGCTGTGCCCCTCCCCAGTGGTCTGTTGGCTCTCTCTTTTCTGCCCATCCGAATCTTGCTCATTCTCTTCCAGCTGAACTCAAATGTGTCTTCATCCATTTTCGTCTTTATTCATTTAACAGAGTCACTTACTCCTTTGACAGGTTTTTACAGAGGGTTTGCTGTGTCGTAGGTGTCTTATCTAAGATGGCTTCCACAGTTCCTCCAGCTAGGGGAGGCCTGTCCTGGGGGCCTGTCCTACGACGTGACCATTGGCATCTCTTTATAGTTTCTGATGGGCCCTGTTAGGATATTAGCTCTTTCTGCGTAGGGTGCTTATCAGGCTTTATTTACAATGAATAAATGAATGAATTTCCCTTTGTGGTATTGGCTTTATTTACAATGAATAAATGAGTGAATTTCCCTTTGTGGTATTTATTGTTTTCTAATAAAAGTAAGAAAATAGAAACAAAACTTAATGTGTGAGAGAGAGAGAGGGAGAGAGAGAGAGGGAGAAAGAGACAGGGAGAGAGAGAGAGAGAGCGCGCGCCAGAGGTTGACAGAGATTGACAGAGACAGGGAGATTTTGAATGGGACGAGGGCCGAGGCTGGTCTGAAGTCAGAGGACTACTTCCAAGCTGAAGAAAGGCGTGAAGACAGGGGTGAGAGGAGGGTGCAAATGGAGAGAGGAGCAGGGTGAGAGAGGAGGTTATTGTCTGAATCATAAAGCATCCACCCTAAGAAACGGTTTTCCTTAAGTGGTAGAAAATGTGAAGTGAATTGGGTCTCATTTTTCCTTTCCTTCTTTAGGAGGCTGGAACTCATTTTTTTAAACGAGGTGGAGGAGGGAGGTAGTGTTTGGAGAAGGAAAGTGAAAACTGTTTTCTGAAGCTCCCTTTGCCAAGTAACAGGGGAGAGAAAGTTCAGGAGGTGGGCCTGCCAGGGCTGCCTGGCAGCACGCAGCCAGCTGACTTACGTCTTTCTTTCTTTCTTTCTTTTTTTTACTGTTTTTATTTATTTCTGAGAGAGAGGCAGCGTGAGCAGGGGAGAGGCAGGGAGAGAGGGAGGCACAGAATCTGAAGCAGGCTCCAGGCTCTGAGCTAGCTGTCAGCACAGAGCCCGACGTGGGGCTCGAACCCACGAACCGTGAGATCATGACCTGAGCCGAAGTCAGACGCTCAACCGACTGAGCCACCCAGGCGCCCCAGCCAGCTGACTTACGTCTTACATCATTGTCCCTGTCGCTGCCCTGTCCTTACTCTCCACTTCCAAACACCTCCTTCCTTCCTTCCTTCCTTCCTTCCTTCCTTCCTTCCTTCCTTCCCTTCTTAACTTATAACTATTACAAGTAAGAAAATGGGGGAAAAAATCACCACAAAACACAAAGCAAGCTGATGATGTCCACCTATTTGATGGGTTTTAGATCCATTTACTTCATCCCCTCATCTGCTTCCCCTGGGAGCGGCCCCTCCTGTTACCCCCTCCTCACTAAGTGTCTCACCCTTCCATCCACTTTCTGGCTCACAGCAGGAGAGAAGCAAATTCCTGGCCTTGACCTACGCCGGAGTCAGGAGCGGGTGGGAGGCTAAGGTGCCTGTTGGCTGTCCCTGGGGAAGGCTCGTTGTGGGTGGCAAGGTCGTGGGCCTTGCAAGTGAGCTCGGCTGCGGTAAATAAGGAGGGAGGGATGAGTGGTCAGGAGACTACCTACGGGAACAGGGGCCAGCAGGCCGAGTCTAGAAGGTGCACGGAGGTGAGGCATCTCTGTGAAATCATGCACGCTGGACATGCCCTGCTATTGCGTTTGGGGCTTTTTGTGCAAGCCGGAACCGTGATGGATTTTGGAAGGAGCTGTGATAGAATAGCTCTGGTGAGTGTGTGTGCGTGTGTGCGTGTGTTTTGTTTTGCTTTTTACTTTTTCATTTCCTGAGTCTTTTGAGGAACTGTTGGGCAACCTTGACTCTGGGAAGTGTCCACCGCCCGTCTTCATCGGTCTTCTCCTCTCTCCTCCCCGCCGGGCCCTTCTCCTTCTCGGGCTTCTGTGGGGTGAAGCGTGGCGGGGCCGGCTCCCAGGGGCTGCTGCTGTGAGCTTTCCCCCGGGCAGCCCCTCTGTCTGTTCTTGTTTCCCCTCCCTCCCCTCCCCTTCTCTTCCTCCTCCTCCTCTTTCTCTCTCACCACCCCCGCCGCCAGCAGCCGCGCTCCCCTCCCTAAAATAAATAAACCAGTCGCTCCAAAAGGTTCCAGGCACATTAGTCATATAGCCCAGAAGTTGAATACAGAATTATTTTGACAGCGAGAACAAGAAGTGTTTTCTAGTTGAACGCACAGAACTTGCTTATTCCAACTGGGCTCTCTGCCGCACAGACAGATGATATGTTTTTTAGATGGATCGGCCACGCAGGAGGCTGCGTCGCTTCCCTTGGATGCGTGACAAACTGCTCACTACCCAAAGCGGTTGGGGAGAAGATGTGAAAGGAGAGAGCGAGGGAAGAATGAAATCACATCCCTCCTGCGAACATAACTTTCTCCCTGGTACCTTCAAGTGAGCCACCGGGAGATGCCTACGTTGTTTGTTTATTTATTTATTCGGCCGCCGCTGGAGTGGTGAAGTCCCTTTTTCAAGCCGGGCCCGTCGCGCCTTCTAAAAGATGAGGACAGATCGAGTTATTGCGATGCGGGTGGCTCTCCAAGCATTCCAGTTGAATAGCTCTTCCAGAAATATTTCTTGACTCACTTATTTAGCACTTTCTATTGCTGTTACTAAGCAGATTGGAGGGCCCTCCCTGTGCTTTTGCCAGACAGCTCTTGGGTTGATGTGGATCCCTTATCCCCATTTGGCCTGTACAAAGATGGAGAAATGAAAAGCTCAAGTCCATTGTCATCTCAGAGGGCTTTTTCCCCCCGCCGCGGTGCCAGAGCACCACATGCAGAGTCAGAGGAAGACTAAGTGTGCCGTGCCGGCCTCTGTGCAGCTTTGCCCTTCTCCTTGCGGGAGCCCCACCCCCGGGCAGGAAGGCCTTTCTCCCAGGGCCCTTCACCTGGGTGTGAAGTCCCAGAGATGAGCACAGAGGAGAGAAGTAAAGAAGTTCTGTCTCGCCCCTATGACCCTTCACTTCTTGCTTCTCAAGCGCTTCTAGAAATTTCCGTCTTCTGGGGGGCAGGCTGACCTCTCTAACAGCAGTGCATGCTCTCTGGAGCTTTCATAACCATCTCTGATTGCTTCCCATTAGCCTTTCATTCCCAGGCCTTCCTCCAGGAAATCTCCTGTTGTTCAGGGATTTACTGGTTCTGTGACTCTTGACAGTAGGCTCTCTGCGCCTCCGTGTTTTCAGACCTTTTGCCTTTGTGGAAGCCCTTCGCAAACCCCTCGGGAAATGTGATGTGAAATCCCAATATATAAAATAACCAAAGTGTAGTTATATGGTGGTGCTGATCTTAACATGTGGAGGATCCAATAGGCCTCCGCCCTGGGCCAAATTATCTTTCCAGAACTCTGTGCCTCTGTGGAACCCACTTTGGAAACCGCTGTGCTGGAGGTACTATAAGACCACTGGCAGCCCCTGTGACCACAGTACTGCCTTCTCCCGCTTTCTGCCTCCCTGGACAGAAAGGAGAAAGTGGCAGCTTTGTAGATGAGGAAGCTGGGCCCGGTGGGAGACACGACCCTTGTCATGAAATTCGACACGATGAAAGCCTTTTAGCTTGGCTGCTTCAGGCGACTCTTCCTCAGGCCTCCTCGCCCAGGCCATGCCTGGCTTGTGAGTCAGGGCACCCCCTGGCTAGCACTTCGTTATTACTCATTCCTCTGGGCTCAGTCGTCATCTGTAGGAATCCTTGCACGCCTTGTGGGACTCTGTCTCGGGAACATTCTATGAAAGGAGTAGCATGGTCGTCAAGCTATTTTTAATGTAATTTTTTTTTTCTAGTGCTGAATTTGTTTTTGGTGAGGAAAGTAAAGCACGGGCTGTCTCTCTTTCTAGCGCTGATGTTTATGTGGCACCTTCACTCACAGGAGACTCTGTTATCCCCCAAAGAAGGTACTGACCTTTATGACTGTACTTTCCATTTTCACATCGCAAGGCAGTTTCCAAAGAGCTTTTCCCAGCTAAGATCTCAACCATGTAGGGGCAAGGGGAGACTCCAGAGTTAGGCTCACAGATCACAGGATGAGCCGAAATGTGGGGGGTTGAACCAGAGGCTGGTTGAGTCTCACCGTCACTGCAAACCACTCATTGTTCTCGTAGTGGGAATTGTGAACGGATACACTGTTTACAGGTACTGTTTATTAAAATGCTTACTTATATGTCAAACACAGCTAGGTCGACACTTGGTAAAAAGCCCATTTCGTCTTTTCAAGTACCCCATCGGGTAGAAACGGTTTTGTCCAGTTTGCAGGTGAACCACCGGAGGTATCGACAGAGTAAATGACTTGCTCAAGTTCCGCTTCGGAGAACTGAGGGATCTCGGATTCTAACCAGGACTGTCTGGCTGCCAATATAGGATGCGCTCCCTGTCTGTCCTTCCTTCCTCCTCCCTGAGGAGATGAGAACCGCACTCCCCAAAGTCACGAAGCTAGTTTGGGTGGCCACGTGCTACAGCGATGCTTGCGTACTGTTAGCTACAGCGATGCTTGCGTACTGTTAAGGGTTAACAGATGGCTGGTTTCTCTCTTTGCTCTTGGAGGGCAGAAAGCCCTTACACAGTCCTTTCTACTTTCTTTGTAGATTTTATGAACTCCGCATTGACACGATGAGTCTTTTATCCTACTGACTATGTGATACTGGACAAGTCATTTCTATTCTTGAGGCCTCGGTTTCGCCCCACTCAAAGCTCTCCTTTTCTGCTCTGATCATGCTATTCTTTTAAGTTTTATATTTCTAGGAGATGCATTTATTGAATTCTCTTTGCACAATTCCTTTCAAAAGTATCCTTTGGAATTACAGATACCTAATGCTGTTTTTTTTTTTTTTAAATTGGAATGTTAATTACAGATTATCCCTGTTTTCAAAGAGATTTTCTGCCTCTGGAACGTCGTAGTTTGCAAGCGTTTGAAAGTCAGACGCCACATGAAGAGATTATCTAAGTCATATCAAGAAAGATGAATGTCGAGGACATGTTCTGATGGGCTAGCTGGTTGTGTCTTGCTTTTTCGGTGTCACTTTGTCTTTCTAACTCTTATGTTAGAACAGTTCTCCCCTCCAAACAGTTCTTCTCTCCTCCCCCCAGCACCCGTGTGAGTGTGTGCATGCACACACGTGCACACACAGCTCGTGAGAAAGAAACCTCCCTACCTTTGTTCAACATGTCACTTTCTCCACAGAGTCTGGTTAGCAAACTTTTGGGTGAGCAAAAGAAAAAAAAAATCTTTTTCTCTGTGCCAAGTTCAGGGTGTGAATCAATTCTCCTTGCCTTTTGCATTTTAGTAACTGTTTCCTAGATGGATTCTTCAGATTTCCAGTAAAGACAAACAGCTCAGAAACCGGATTGCATTCATACCCGAGGCCTGAGTTCTGTGACCCAGGCGGCGGAGCTCAGTGCCATATATGGGAAAAAGAGGCACAGGGAGAGGGCGCTGGGAGAGAATACCAGACATACACTGCATTCCTAAGAAATGTGCATTCGCAACTGACAAAATAGGACCCCACTGGTTTCCATCTTCTGCAGAACGTGAACTGTGAAGTTTTGAGAAAAGAAGCCAATGTTCCAAGCATCTGCCACAGAGAACAGTTTATTTTCCCTTTTCTTTTCAGTCACATGTAGGTTTAATTTGGAGTCAGCGTTCAAGTCAATGCTAGCTTGGAATGAGGACCACGAAATTATTCTTGGAGTCAGCAGATGTGGGTTCTCAGCCCATTCGACTGCCATCCAGCTGTGAAGCTCTCCCTCTGGCCTGTTTTCTTCAGTCGAAGTGGCAGGGCCGGATTTGGTGATCGCCAAGATCTCTGCTATTTCTGTTTTCTTTGGTTCTAATTTTGCCTGAGATTTTCCAGTTTCTGTGGAATTCCCTGCGGAAAGTAGTTTCTGATCCTTCCAAATACTTACTGTGGCTCGAACTTAAAAAGACAAAATACAGCTCCGGTCTTGAATTTTTCTTTGTGATTTCCTTCAATATGCCTTGGACACACTATTAGACTTCACTTGGCAGATAGCTTTGCACTGAAGGCGGAGATGAGTGCATTGACTGTGTCTTCATGACCGTCCCCTTCTGCTTGCCCCCCTTGCTGTTATAGAAGAATTGGGAGGTGTGTGCGGCCCTGCGTTGTGGGGACAGGTGTGCCCTTAGCGGACCTGGCCGTTGAGTGGCCTTGTCAGTTGCGTGCTTCTCCTACGACTTCCGCCTTCTCTGTGAGAGGAGCAGGACCAGGAGGGGCAGCCCTCACAGCTTCCTCACACCTTTGGAAACGGAACTAAGGGATGTGAAGCAGAGGTGTTGGCTTTCCAGCCGGTAATTGGATGAGTCACCTGAGCCTGTCACAGATGTTCAGAAGGTTAGGAAAACACAGAAATGCAAACTTCCGGCCTGAGAGTGGACCATCTTCGTCTTTGCTTTATGAGACAGGAATAATTTCTAATGTTCTTTGTCTTTATGGGTGCCACAGACTATGGTCAAGAGTTTGTAATTTTCCACTCCTTTTGGAATGCGTTCTAGCCAAAGTGGATCTCTCCCGTTTTCCTTCCTGGAAGCAAGACATTGTTTTCTCTGCTGAGATAAAGGGGGTTTTCTTGACAAAGTATGGGAGCCCTTGGGCTTGGATGTCTTGATGTATCCTGTGCCTCACCAGCACACTGAACCGTGGCGGGGAGGCACTGCTCCGAGGAAGCCATGGTGGAGGAGCCTTCCCGCCTCTGGGGCTGAAGAACCAGGCACTGCTCTGCCCTGGCTCGCCGCAGTGGCGTCTTAGCTGGAGCTGGCCACAGCATGGCCGTCAAGTCCTGGGAGTAGGAGAAAGAGGTGGATGGGAGCTGATAACATAGGGCACACGTGCTCCAGAGATGGTAGAGGGCAAGAGGTGGTGTTGTAATGGCAGCGGTGCCCTGTGAGCTGGTCAAGATGTTTCCAGTCTCGGGGCCTTCATTTCTCCATCTGAAAAGTGAGGTGTGTTGGGTCTTGAAGCCTTTTTATAGCTCTTAAAGCAAGAGTTTCATATATTTCCACATTGGACCTCCATGTATCATTTTTCTCTTATGAGGTAACCCCAGTGATACTGAGCTCATCAACCTGGACCAAGTTCTGACCGTGCCATAGTGTCCTTAACTTGAAGACAGAAAAAACAAGATGTGGACCCCTGGTCATTATAATATCACAACCAAACGATTTAGTACAGCATTCAACTCCCTTCACGGTCATCTTCCAACTGGTGGTCTTAGTTCTGGGAACGGGGGCTTCAATGGCCTCTCCTTCCACGGGTGGCCTTCCTCATGACTGAGCTAGCTGTGGGCCCTTTGGTGCCAGAGAGGTGGGTGGTTGTGGGAATGAAAAGAGCAAACTGCACTCTGTGCTGAGGCAGCATCACTGGGTTGGAAGTGGAATTGAGAAGGAACGCATCAGGGTTCTGTGTTCTGTGATAGACTCCCCCAGTAATTTAGGGGAGAGCTTGGGAAACCAAGCACAGTGTGTCTTCTGTTCTGGTAAAAAGCATACCCTTTACTAGTTATAGATGCTTAGTGCTATTATGAGAAAACCACAGGGAAGACCAGTCATAAAAGCAGTAATAATTTATTGACTGTGACTAATCCTTTGGGGAATACGGTACCTGTCATAGGTTCACACAGGGCTTCACGGTGGACTAACCCCTTTCAACACCCATTAACTCATCAGATCCTCACAACTGGTCCATGATGGTGGCAGGCTAAGGAATGTTACCCTCATTCTACTTAAGAGTAAAGCAGTGGTCAAAAACAAAGAAGGGCCTGCCCCGTGTCACATGGTAAGGAGATGGCATGGCAAAGACTTGTCTCATGCTTTTATGCCGGCACCACATTTCCTATTTGTTTTGAAGCTTCAGCCTGGCAAATAAAACATGTGTGTCCTCACCCTCTCCATCAGAGGATGGTAGAGGGATGGTATTTAATTAGGAGTGAATTGTGTGAACTGTAATATTTGGTGATTAGTGGGGTGATATATCAGTCTGCTCACATTGACAGCTAAATTATGAACTAGGGCACCATGATGGTTAACAGCATTGAGGATTTCCAGTTTCTGACTGTTCATCCTTGCCAGTGTGCGTACTTTCATTTATTTAAGACAACAAAGAACTAATGGTTATTGAACATTTAATCTGTGTCATGCTTTATGCTAGATGCTGATCTGTAGAGTGAATCATAAAGCGAGGGTTGGAAAGGGCTTTAACATTTATGTAGGGTACCCCATCTTCCCTCTCATCCTTTAGTCCTTCCTCTGATATTCTTGTCGGGTGTTAAGTCCAACGATACCTGACGATTTTATGTGATATTTTGTAGTCAAGAGTAGTTGCTCCAAAGGCTATAATTTTTAATGTTTAGAGATATACACTGGCTATTTGTGACTTCCATCAATGGTAATTAATGCATCTACTAAGTTTTCTTCTTAGAGTAAGTTTCTTCAGTTGGCTGCATGGTCTTGAGAGAGATTACTAACTCATTTGTCCTAAAATTTTTTCTTATGTGATTTATGGCTGCCTATCTTGATTCTAGAAATTGAAAATTGGGGAAATAAGCCCATGCTGTATTCTTTGTTTTTGATTCCATTTTGGGGACTAGACTTATACCTATATGATTGTTAAAACTTTGAGCCATGTAGGAACATGTCCCTGCACGTGGTGTTTGAAACCCATTTATACTTTCTTAGAACCACAAAATCTTCAAGTGGGAAGGGACCATAAATGTCCTGTCAAATAGCCCTGGACTGTCAATTCCTTGAGGTCAAGAGCTGTGTCAATTTAATTTCTGTGAACATCAGACACCTAGCCCAGTGCCAGGTGGCCTCCGTACATGAATGTTCGATTGAATGGGATGCATCATTGTTGGTGCTTTCTTTCTTTGCCTCTTATTCAACTTGTCTGGTCTTTGGGAGAAGGTGTGTGGACCCATTGAGTGTGAGGGATGAGTAAATCATGGGTTTTCTGCTCTCCCCTAGGGTTTTAGCTGTGTTTAGATTTCAGAATGCTGAGTAACTAATAAAAAGCGATTTCAAAGCACTCTGCAGATGGAAAGTGCTTCATGTGTAATAAATAATAATGGTCTCTCAAGAATGAGGCACAGCTACAGAAAGAAGTGCTGACCTTGCAGGCTGTAGAAACGTCTGATAGACCTTACAGTGGAAGAGTGAAATGGTGGATATTGACCCTTCCAGACATCTGTAACTAGCACTTTTAGCTCCAAGTCACTGTGTATTACTCATTATGGGCAAGGTTTACTTTCTGAACTATCTACAAATTAATCCTTTCAGTTATCTTTAGGAGAGGGACAGAAGGAACACTGTGAAAATTGGTAGGCAACCTTCTGGTCAAGACTGTCATCCAGTCTTTTCTGTATTCTGTCCTTTCCTCAACTGCTACTTCTTTTAAAGAGTCTGTAGCCACCAGTATTCTCCAGAGGTTGAAATTGGTACCTTCTCCAATGGAGTCAGTAGAATGGCCAGGGCCTTTCCTGGAGTTGGACCCTCAGCTTCAGAGTAAACATCGTTTGCCTCTGTAGACTGCATTTCCCCAGATACCATCTCTGTTTTCACAGAGTGACCCTCCTTTTCCTCTTGGGATTGCATCCAGGGAATGGCTTGCCTTTCCTTCATCCTAAAGCGTGCGTCAGTCTGATTTATATTTGGTGACCGTATGGTGACTGCACCAGGAGCCATGAACTGTGTTTTCCCATGAGTTCTTCCACCTTATTTAAGTGAGTGAACTGAAATATAAATAGTCTTGCTCTTTTTCCTGGTGACTGTAAAAGCCTCACTCTTCTCCCTAACAGCGACCCACTCTAGCTGGGCATTATTCATTCAATCAGTAAATATTTATTGGGCACACCTACTATATTCCAGGAATTCTTCTTGGTGCTGGTCAGCGACCAAAACAAAGTCTTCTAGAACTAACATTTGAAGGACTTAACAGAAGTATGCTCTTCATAAAATGACTCGACAGAAGTGGGCTTAAAGAAATAAGCACAATAAGCAAAAAGCACAGCGGTGTCTTTCTCTCATCCTCCATTTTCTCCTTCTTCATCACCTGAGTCAATCACTCTCTTTATTCTCTCACCCTGCCTTACCAGGACGTCCATATTTTCCTCTCAATCCCTTCTTTGTCTCTTCTTTGTCTTTGCACATGGAGATGAAGCAGATGAAGCTTCCTGCTGCTTTAATCCCAGCTTCATATTCCTTCCCTACCTACCCCCCCCACCCAGGCACAGTAAGGTGGGTAGATACCCTGTTGGGAACCGGGACCTGGAGGCGAGAGTGGCCATTGGTCCTGGGGCTTCTGGGCATTGCATTGTCAGGATCCTGCTGCAAAAATGGCTGTGGCCCCAGAGCTGGCCCCGGCATGTTGTCCGCTCAAAGGAGTCTCTTTCTGGAAGTCTTCCTTATTCCCTCCTCTCTCTTAATTTTTATAATGAAATATATAATATAATTCCAAATAGGAGCTCAGTACATTTTAGCTTCTTTCCCTTCTCTGAAGTCCCATGCCTCTTTATCTGGGCTTGACCTAACGGGGCTTGGCCTTTGGTTTCTTTTTTCTTTTTTCCTTTAATTATTTTTTAATGTTTATTTATTTTTGAGAGAGAGAGAGAGGGAGAGAGAGAGGTGAGTAGGGGAGGGGCAAAGAGAGGGAGACACAGAATCTGAAGCAGGCTTCCGGCTCCCAGCTGTCAACACAGCTTGACGTGGGGCTCTAATTCATGAACCGTGGTGTCATGACCTGAGCCGAAGTCAGGTGCTCAACTCACTGAGCCACTCTGGCGTGCCCATTGGCCTTTGGTTTCTGGATTGTTGTCCCCACTGATTACCTCTGTAAGAGCATGTACTATGTCCATGTGTATTAACGTGTGTTAGATGAACTGGGGGTGGAGAGATCATTTTCCTCCCACGAAAACGAATTCCTTGTTTTGAGATGAGCTTCTTGCAGCCACATTGAATGCCCACAGTCCTAGAATTTTGGAATTTAGCTCACATGCAGAGAGCTGGCCTCTGTAATGGTCAAGTATTTGGATTTCCAGGGCCCTTGGATTTCTACTCAGTGCTGAGGTTTGCAGGTGCCTGACCATCCCTGGGCTATTGTCATCCTAAACTAGGTATTTATAAATGGGGCCCGTGATAACTCCTTAGTAGATCCGAAGTGGTATCCTATGGGATAGATCTTTCTTTTTCCGTCCCAGTGGTCTTGACCTCTGACTTTATGCCGTTTATCTGGCTTTTTGTTTCTGTGCTGGATTGTAGCCCTAGATCACGCACAGTTAGCATAGCTCATGGTTACTGCGCATCTACTACCTGGCAGGCGCTGAGTACATTGCTTTCCATCCCTCATTTCATTTAATTCCCAAAGCTGGACTGTGTGGTAGGTTCTAGCATCATCCATATTGGATGGCGGAGGGAACTGAGGGTTAGTGAGATTGAAGTAACTTGTCCACGGTCACATAACGTGTGAAGGCAGGGTCAGAGTTAGAGGCCAAGTCTCTCAGATACAGCTTTTGATTTCTTAATTACTTCGCTCATGCCCGTCTCGTCTCCTGTCCTTCTCTGCTTGCCTTGCGCAGTTCACGTGTGAGAGCCAAGGACCACGCAGGTGGCTGGGAGGGCTGCTCTGCCCCCACCTCTTTTTCCCACTGGCACCTGCAGCCAGAGCCCTTGAGTGTGCGCTGTGCTCTTCTGACCTCTCACCAGATTCTAAATTGGCTCTCAAGGCCGACTTTGCTGACAAGCACTTTCTAGCGGCTTCATTGTTTTTCATGGTTTACTTGGTTTATTACCAGCGAGGGACAGCTTGACATTTGCTTTCCTGCCTGCTGGATTCAGACCTCCTTGCTAGTTCCTCTGCACTTTGCGAAGACTCTCTGACCACACGAGTTGACAAGAGAGTACTTTCCTGTACATCTGCGATAACACCACGTGTTACCACAGTGTCTAGAGGCGTGCTTGCGAATTTGGGAGAAGTCAGTGAAAGGGGAGTGAGGCTCAGAGAGAGGCGTGGCCTTCACATCTTCTCCTGGATGACGGTGGGACCAGCCTAGCTGGTTGAAATCATCATGCTCTTCAGGGAACTGCCTCAGCCTGGGCCACTCCTATTATTGGTGCTTAGCATTTTTGTATTACTTTACATTTGCAAAGTGCTTTCCAGTGATTTATTAGCTGTTCTTGTTTTTAATAGCCCCTGGAGGTAAGTTGATATTCAGCCTTCTGAGAACACATAAATGCAGAGAGAAGGCTCATCTCATCAGATATTATTGGATCTGGGGTCAGGACTCTGAACTCTTGGGATAAGGCCATTCGGGGTCACTGCCTCATGAGGATTAATAGGAGATCAAGTGGACTTAAACTTCAGCTCCGAGAGTCTCTAAGCCAGAAGTGGAATGATGGGAGCTATTTAAGGAAATTGCACAGAAGCCATTATCACAAGCGCCGGATTCCAGTCCCAACTGCTGTTGGCCAGCTGTGTTGACCTTGAGCCGCCACTTTGCCTCTTTCTGTTTCGGGATCACCCTCGGTAAAGCAAGGGTTATTCCTCCAGTCCCTTAAGGTCCACCGTTGTGTTAGATATCATTCTGTGACTTTGGACTCCTTCTCTGGAAGGGGTCGCTGATGAACTGTGTTGCAGGGAACACTGAGGGTACGGATTCAAACATTGCTCACCTCCCCTTTTCCGGGATGCAAGAGCGCGCTGACGATGACGTGCCCTCAGTCTCCTTTTGAGAAGCACACAGCCCTCCTTCCCTCTAAAACCGAGAGGCTGAGTGGGGCTGCTGGAGGAGAGTCAGACTGGAGCCAAGGCCATCAATCCTGTATCTTCTGGGTGTTGTAGAAAGTAATTAGCAGGCTTGATTATCTCACCGGTTCAACACGCGTTTTAGGGATGTGATGTAATGCGAGGAAGCATCTAGTTGTCAGATTTTAGGGCTGCATCAAATTTATTCTTGCAGGAAAAGTCTAGTTGTCCTGGAAACCTGAAATTGATTTTCTTTTTGCTCTTGTCAGCTGAAACTGGTCCCCTTTGAATCATTCCTCTAATTTAATAGAGAGAACTGTATGTCCCCACCTGGTGACCAAATCGTTCTTAATGACAGGTAACCCCAGCAAATGGTTCCTCTTTCGTACCTGGGCCGGAAGCTATGGTTTATTTCTGCCTTCACCCTATGCTGTTCGCTTTGTGCTTATTTATTTGTCTGTGGAGGCAGGGGTACAAGTAAAGTGGCATTCAATTAATTAAGAGTATAATCAGGCCTGTAGAGCAATGATGTAATGGATAGCCAATCAGGGCCTTTCCTTTTCAGTTACCTCCTGGGCAGGGATGGGATTAGAATGGGCT
>NW_027528417.1:13852220-13862514 GCF_008692635.1 Crocuta crocuta | reverse complement strand
CTGGATGACAGAGGGAAAATGGAGCTGCATGGCCAATAATCATCTCTTTCAGGGGAAGGGGGTAATCTTTCAACTAGGGAAGGTGGAATGAACATCGTTCAGAAGAAACTGATGTCCACAACAGCGGCGGAGGTTGGGCGTGGGCAGTCTGCTCGGCTAAGTGATCGCAAAGATTGTGGACCACACACACACACACACACACACACACACACTGACTGCATCTCAGGATACAGAGGACGGTTTCTGATGGTGACCATGGAACTGCTGCCAGGAATTTTGAGGAAACCTGGAAATCAGCAGAAATGCCAGAAGTGAGAGATGAGGAAATAGATATCTGTTCTCACCCCCACCCCCTACACACACACACAGACACAGGTATCCGGAGTCTAGAATCTGCTGACTCTATTGTGATTCCCGGTACCATTTTAGACCAGCCTATTAGACAGGTGATTTGTGTGTCTTTGAAAGGAAGCTGTGCTCACCAGGAGCCAGAACAGGGTCACTTAGCTATTTGCCTATGTGTCTGGGTTAAGCCGGTGGTGGATTAAAGTGACATCCCAGATGGAGTGTGGACAGCGCAACCGTTGGAGTCAGATTGTCTGGGTTTAAATCCAGGGTCCTCTGCTTAGTAGCCACTTGACCTTAGGCAGATTGCTTCATTTCTGTGACTCAGCTCCCTCTTTTGTAAAACGGAGCTGTTGATGGGACTGAGGAAGGGCTCTGTGAAGGCTGAAGGAAATACTGCGTGGGAAGTGCTTACAACACCCTGCATATCTTAAGCAGTCAATAACAGTTGTATCTTTACTCATAGTAGGAAGACATTTGAATTTAGTAAAGATAAAATATAAGACATATAAGCTGGATTATGAGTTAGGCAGTGGATGGGTCCATCACTGAATATACACGTGTTACTAACGGGTAGGGAAAGGGCCAATGTTTTGATGTGGCACACTTCAAAATTATATTGCGAGGGTGAGGCTGTGGACAGGGGCAGTTTGTGACCATTTTCTTGCAGTTTACCAACCCCTGTTCTACTCCTCCATCCTGTTTTCTCTGGAGAAGTAACCATCGTTAAAATTGCTCCATTGTAGGCTTCTGGTTCTCTCTCTCCCTTTCCCTCTCCCTGCCCCATGCTTACTCTCTCTTAAAACAAAATAGAAAAAAAAAAGGCTACGTGTTGGAGTGCCTGGGTGGCTCAGTCGTTTGGGAGTCTGACTCTTGATTGTGGCTCAGGTCATGATCCCAGGGTCATGGGATTGAGCCCCACGCTGGTGGTGAGCATGAAGCCTGCTTGGGATTTCCCCACACCCCCCCTGCCCTCTCTGCCCTCCCCACCTAAAAAAAAATTAAAAATAAAAAAAAAAATGGCTACTCGTAGCTTGGAGCCTGCTTTGGATTCTGTCTCCCTCTCTCTCTGCCCCTCCCCTACTCATACTCTGTCTCTCTCAAAAATAAATAAACATTAAAAAAATCATCCTTTTATCTATAGGCAGAGTGGTACCTGTACTATTTTCCCTTCTCACTGTGGCCCTTCGGAGACTTTCCTTCCTTCCTTCCTTCCTCCCTCCTCCCTCCCTTCCTCCCCACCTTCCTTTCCTTCCTTACCTCCCCTCCCCTCCCCTTCCCTTCTTCATTCAGTCCTTGTACCTGCCCCTCCCTTCCTTTCCCATCTGTTCCCTTTCCTTCCTTCCTTCCTTCCTTCCTTCCTTCCTTCCTTCCTTCCTTCCTTCCTTCCTTCCCTCTTTTGCTGTCTACCTCCCTATTCTTCTTTTCTTTATTATTTTAAAGAATCTCTTGTCTGTAGCTTAAATTGGGTCTCAGTGACCAGGATTTACAGGATGCAGCAGGGCCTTTGCGGAGTCAGGCTCTAGCTACTGGGTGGCAGCTCTGAATTGTCAGGTCCCCACCCACATGCTATCTGGGCCTTGTTTCCTTGTCTTATACACCGGAGGTTGTGATGCCCTCATGCAGCCTTAGGAGGCTGTGTTGGGGCAGGAGCAAGTCTTGTATGGTTTCCTGTCCTGTGTGCAGGGTGACACGAGGCTGGCTTGCACACACATGCACAGTCCTTGGGCTGATGGAGGAGTAGGTTTTATTTTGGTGGGGTGCCCGTGAGCACAGATAGCTCTGGGCTTCAGTCATGAGACTAGCCATGGGTCATTCTGGCCTCTCCTTGTCCTTAATGTAAGTGACATCCCTGCACAGAGCCCCACCCAGTCTGGCTTCAGGCCACCTTTCCACCTGCTCCCTGACTCTTCCCTATCCACCTTCACCTCCCAGGGTGGGGGGGCCATCTTGCATGCCTGGCTCTGCTAGGCACCCCCTTCCACACCCAGCTCAGATTTCTACCTTGTCACAAACATCAGCTTTCCCACATGGGATCAGTCTCTCCACTTCTATATTCTCTTTCCCCTGGTTCATACTTTCAGAAACATTTTCACTGATCAACTTGTATTTCAGTGGGTGGTATCTGCTTGTAAGCTTTCATTTCCAGAGGGCAAGCATCTCAGCCTTTGGAGCCCAGCTCAGTGGATGGCATTTAGGCACTCCATAAATATAATTGGAGTAATAAGGAGGTCTGATGGCCTAGAAAGTTAACTGCAGTTAACCCCAGGAAATAGAAGGGCTCATGGGAACTGGTTTAGGAACATGTTGCTTTATTATTATTATTTTTTTTTTTTGAGAGAGAGAGGTGAGGGAGAGAGAGAGAGAAGAGGAGGAAGAGGAGAGAGAGGGAGAGCAAGAGAGCGAGCAAATGAGCATGGGGAGTGGGTAGAGAGAGAGGGTGAGAGAGAATCCCAAGCAGGCTTGGTGCCCAGTGCAGAGCCTGATGTGGGACTCGATCTCAGGGCCCTGAGATCATGACCTTGGCTGAAATCAACAGTCAGACGCTTGACCCATTGAGCTACCCAGGCGCCCCATAGGAGTGTGTTGCTTTTATTGCCAGCTCTGAGCTTTCCTTCAGGCTCCTTTTTAACCCCGTGTCTCTAGAGGGAAAGGTGACGCTTGGTTAAGATGCTGGTGATGTTCCCAGAGAGATGAAGTCAGAATCTCTTCTCCCAGCCCTCAAGTTCTAGGATATCAACCTCGCTTCTACTGGAAGAGCTCCAGTTTTGAAGAGGAGGGAGTGGATTTCATGAGAACCTCTGAATTTCTGACTCTGATTCTGATGAAGAAGAAGACGTTGCAGTCACCCCTGCACCAGGCAGACATGCCCAGGTGCCGCATTTGTGAAACCCAGTGATGTTCCAGCCTCTTCTTGTGACTCTGACCTTGGGGAACAGTCCAGGGACAGGCTGTGCTCACACGTTGTGCTCGACAGATCCCCTTCCCACCATCTCCAGTTGATTGCTGCTTGTGAAGCATGTTTCCATGACTCGCAGTTCAGATCCCTCATGTACCGCTGAATGTTGCTTCCTGTGGCTCAGACATAGGAACGCTCCACATTTGGCACACCGTGGATAGGAAATTAGGTGACAAGAAAGTGCGTGGCGCAGAGGAAAGGGAAAGAGAACGCACCTAGGATGCCTGGTTTGGTCCTGATCTGCCGGAGACAAGCCGTGTGTTTCCACATCTGTAAAATGGGACACTAATAATTATTAGGAAGGGTTATTATAACAAAAATTAAGTGAGATTATTTAGGGGAAGCATCTTGCAGAACGCTTGATACATTTGAACAACAGCGTAGCTCAGTAAAACTGTATATAGACATGGTTATGAGCTGGGGCCCCAACAGCCATTTGAATGAGGAGGATTTATAGAACTTCAATGAGACTGAGTTCCTAAACCTGTTTGAGTCCCAGTTGAAATAGGTTTTGTCTGGGATTCAATAGCCCTTGCCTGCTCACTTGTAAAGATGAGAGGATGTTTGGAGAAGGTCAGTCACAGTGGTATGTCTCTGCACCTGGCCCAGGGTTTGACACTCACCACTGCCCCGGCCTCTTTGGAATGATGATGCGCTCTGTGGTGACATGCCTCAGTGGTGGTGACTAAATGGCCCCCCTGTGACCGTATTTCCTATCTCTCTGTCTAGAAACCAGACCCGCAGAACAGACCTCGTTATGGAGATGCCGATTTAAAATTTTTTTAAAAAGTTTTATTTATTTCTGAGAGAGAGAGAGAGACAGTGTGAGCAGGGGAGGGCCAGAGAGAGAGGAATACACAGAATCTGAAGCAGGCTCCAGGCTCTGAGCTGTCAGCACAGATTATTTAAGGGAAGCTGTGCTGACAGCTCAGAGCCTGATGCGGGGCTCTAACCCACAAACTGCAAGATCATGACCTGAGCCAAAGTAGGACGCTCAACCGACTGAGCCGCCCAGGCGCCCCTGGAGATGCCGAGTTTAGAAGGATAGAAGCCATAAGGTGTAGGGAGAGGTGCAGCCTGTGTGATGGGGGTGTTTGAATAGATTTCATATGACACGCTGTTGGAGACTCTATAGCAAGATGGATTTGGGAGGGGGCGGGGATTGAGATTGGTGATGGAGAGAAGAGTCCGTGCTTGTCCAGGGTACAGGATGCAGGAGGCCAGGCCTAGCCCAGGACAGGGGCGGGTGACGATGGATGAGTGGGGCCAGAGGGAGGGGCAGAGTAGAAGAAGGGGGATGGGCACTTGGAGGCCCAAGGCACAGGTGGGGGTTTCTGGTCAGAGCCCTGGGTGCAGAGGCCGGAGGCACTGCTGGAGCTGTTCGGGCACACCTGCAGTGCTTTGCAGGATGGGACAGATAGGGGCTTTCTGTTGTCACCATCCCTCTAGGTGAATGAGGGGATGGTCTCAGGTGTGTGTGTGCGTGTGTGTGTGTGCGCGCGCGCGCGCGCGCGCGCACGCCCATGTGTGCGTGAATGCATATTAGTAACAGGAGCAGAAGTCAGGGACTTACCCAAGGCCATACAGCTGGGAAACATTCATTTGCTTAAAGTGCTGACTTTAGTAATGACTGAGAGTGATTGAAATGGGCAGGGGGAGTCTGCAGGGAAAGAACCTTGGCCCCATTTCCTGCTCCCCCCCAGGCAGGTCATGAGTGGGAGTTTTAAGTTTCACTGTTTGATAGCATCACCTCCTCTGCTTTCCCAGAAGTTATTCCTCGAAGTATGACTCGAATCGGTACTCTGTTGGGAGATGGCTCAGTTCAGAGCAGACTTTCTGTTCTGGTTGTTTACTAGAGCGATTCAGGGGCCGCAGGGCCAGGTGGAGAGAATAGGGCATTGGGCGCTAGGGGCCTGGACCTGAGCGCCGGCCCTGCTTTTAGAGACCTCTGCGAACAGGGCGGGTAGAAATGCTTCCCAGTGCCTTGGCTTTTCCCTCCTGCAAATCGGGGGATAACAGTTTCTACTTGATAAGTTTGTTGTGTGATGATGCTCTGCAAATTTCAGTGTTGGTCATGGTGTGTGTGACCCAGTAGCGGGAGGCGGGGAATGGGTCAGCATGGGTGGGGCATGGCTCTGATGGTAAGGAATGCTGGCCTTTTCTTTCACTGGGGCCTGGGGGGCGGGGCTTGGA
Organism: Crocuta crocuta; assembly: GCF_008692635.1. Taxonomy (NCBI): domain Eukaryota; kingdom Metazoa; phylum Chordata; class Mammalia; order Carnivora; family Hyaenidae; genus Crocuta; species Crocuta crocuta. The sequence goes on along the minus strand of NW_027528417.1, from coordinate 13,857,017 downwards.
ACATTGTGGTCAACTAACGACTGTAGAATGTAGAATCTACTGGCTGCTTGGTTCTCCCCTGTCTGGGCGAGCCCCGTGCCCGTCACCCACCGAGCCCCAGCTGTGCGCTGAGGATCTCCTAGTTCCTGTGTTATCTCGGAACATCTAGGTCTTTGTTCGTTCATATACCAAAGGAGGAAACAGCTTGGCTTCACGTCCATGATGGGGATTTGCTGATGAAAGGGCTATGAAGAGCCTTTGTAAGTCCCATTGAACCCTCTGTATTTTTGGAGCCCATTCTCTCTCTCTTCTCCCTTCTTCTCTGGCTGTGGCCTCATTGGTCTTGGAAGGATGAACTGGTACAGAGGCAGAAATGAGGGCTGATGGCAGGCAGAAAGTGACTTTGCAAGGCCTGGGACCTCTGTCCACTGGTTTCACAGCATGCCAGATTCCGCCGTGCAGTGTGAGCCTGACCTGTCCATTCCTCAGACCTTCTCGGAGGGGGACAGAAGCTTCTGGAAGGGCTTCAGCTCTTTGAAGCCTTGACAGGGGTGGGAGAAGTCTGTGGTGTAGCTCCCGCTGGGTATGTTGAGGCTCCCCTTTGCTTCCCTTCTTGTCCAGCAGTGACTAGTTACTTGGGTATTTGGGTTCTGGGTGAGTCAACAGGCCCGTGATCCAGAGGACCTGTGAGGTGCTGCAGTGAGTCAGAAGGCAAAAGGGCTCGTCCTGACTCCAGAGCCCATGTACTCTGGGTGCCTCAGTTGCCTTATCCATGGTAACTTCTGGAGAATAGGACTTTCTTCCTGATTCATGGTGTTCATATGGAAACCAAAAGACAGAAGCCTTTGTTGTTGTTGTGAATTATATTGTTATGTTTATATATCGTTAATGTCTGCCACTTAAGACAGGCGGCGGACTTCTCTTTGGTCCCTCCCAGAGGAAATACATTGAAACCGAAAAAGAAAACTAGTTTAATTTCCGAGGACAGTTGGTAAATAGTTCAGTCTTTTTTTACTTTGGTGTCTGAGGCCTCTGAACTTAAACCTGGACTATTTCAAATGTATATTGGGGATACTTGGTAAGAGGGAACAGTGTCAGCGAAAGCCCAAGGTCAAGGACTTGAGGTTACCACTTGCCTTATATCCACCTTGGTTCAGTTCTTCCTAGACTCTGCGGCTTTGGTTCCCCCTTTTTTATGTAAAAAAGGTATGGAGCCTGCATTGTAAGGCTCCAGAAGGACTGTGTTTAGGAAACTGAGGCCTGGTAAGGCCACACATTGAGGAAATAGCAAAACTCAGGACTAGAAGCTGGTTCTCTGGACCCTCAACTCCCTGTTCTTTCTGACACATCATTCTTCCCTCCTGTCAGGTGGAGAGAGGAGCCAGATGGCTTGACAAATGGTTCTTGTTGCTGTCAAATCTGTCTTCTCTTTTTGCTCCGACACAGTTCTTACCTTCCGTTTTTTTTTGGGGGGGGGGCGGGAGTGGGTGGGGTGGGCATAGAGGAAAGGAGGCAGATGAAGGCAGGAAAAGGTTTTATTGCCCGGTCCTTTATGCAGCTGAGATGACCAATAAGTTCTCTTTTTCTCTGTCAAGAAGCAAAGCTTAGGCAATGAGTAATCGTCACCTTGAATTTAAAGCACATAAAGGCCTAGAAATGGCAGGCTGCATTAGGAGACAACATTGATTTCATATATATTCATCTTTAAAAAAACATGTTTAAGATGCTATATCCATAAATACTAATAAGGCTGTCTGATTCCAATTTTCAGGTGAGATTAGCATTTTATTGAGTATTTTATCTGTCAGATTCAATACTCGATGTACCATCCTCCCAGGCTTATTAGCATAATTGCTGTGCTTAAGCAACAATAAAAAATTCAGCAATAAAATAGCAGTTAGTGCAGGCAATTTGTTATCAAAAGCTTTTACTTAAGGACAGCTCCAGCCTGCATTTATTATCAAGTTAGGGTTATAATTTATTTTTATTTGGAAAAACAAAAGGGGGGGGAGATTTTGCTTTTTTGTTTTGGAAATAATACAGAATTAAAAAGCATTGCCTCTTTGGAACATTGGCCGCATCCCGTCTTGCTTTGCTGAAAGCGGCCCCTGATAGGAATAGACTCGGCTGGTGAGGCTCCTTGGCTCAAAAAGTCACTGTGTTTGGCACTGGAATGGAGGGGTGGCGACGCCCGTTTGTGTCTGCGGGGGTGTCTGAAACACTCTCACAGCTCTTTTGTTGCTCGCATCTCACGCCAGTCCTGGGAGGGCTCCCATCTGGGAACAGAAGAGTTGAAAGGCCGTGTTCCAGGTGGAGCACTTGAAGGGCAGAGCCCAGCTGCCGGACGCCGTCTTCCCGCCCCCAGGCCTGGCTCTGCGTCCTGACCCTTCACACGGTTGTCTGAGCATCCGGGTGTGGGCGCTCTTTCTCCGGCCCTGGGGTGGGTGGTTTTCTTGCCGTGTGTGTGTGTGTGTGTGTGTGTGTGTGTGCGCGCGCACACCTGTACACACACACACACCTGTACACACACCCGCACATGTGTATATACATACCTGCACACACATCATTCATACACATACCTGCACATACACACGTCTATACATACACACACCTGCACACACATACTTCTATACATCTATACATACACACACACCTACACACACATCTATACATACACACACCTGTACACATGTACACATCTATACATATCCACACCTGCACACATACATCTATACATATACACACCTGTACACACATACACACCTATACATACACCTGTGTGCACACACACACACCACATGGATATACCTGCACACATCCATACATATACATACACACATACATCTATACATATACACACCTGGACACGTGCACACATCTATACATGCACACACCTGTGCACACACACCTATACATACATATACCTGTACACACACACACACACACACATACTCCTATACATGGATATACCTGCATGCTTATGTACATATACATACCTGAACACATACTTATGTACATACATGCATCTGCACACGTACACATCTGCACACACATGTATACACATACACACAACTGCACACATACATCTATACATACACACACCTATACATATACACACCTGTGTACACACATCTATACACACATACAGACAAATTTCCCTCAGATTTAATGATGTACTTACTCTTGCAGCCGTTTTTCCTTTGATGCCCTGGTTGAAGCAATTCTGCCGTGTGAATTTTCTCTTGATAACAAATGTCTTCCATTTCTTGCATTTGCAATCTCTCTCTCTCATTCTCTCTTTCTCTCACTAGTGGCTGACTCAGGAAAGCACTTGCGATTACCATCTGTGAAGGGTCTGGTACAAAATAAACGATTTTACAAGTACTGTGGCAGTCTTTGTAGAGATCACAGAGATGAGTTTTAAAAGTGTGGAGACTGGGAAATCATTTTTCTTTATTTCTTGTGGAATGTCTCAGAAGTAAATAGGAACGTTGTATTGAGGCTTCTTGGTGTGTTTTAGGCTTCAATTACGGGTAATCATTTTCAAACAGAAGATAAAATTTGGGATGAAAATGGACAACTGAAGGCCCCAAACTTTCAGAGAAGTTGTCTTAGCATCTTAGATTTTCTTTCCGTAGTGAGTTCAGAGAAAGCATATAATCATTGATTCTGAACGTCTGTAATGTGTAAGATGGTGTGCTGCCTACTCTGGTGATTGTAGGTTACATCATACAGTGCTGGGAGACTCAGGACACATTTAAGTTATCAGAATATTAACAACAAATGAATAGTGTTTTTGGTTTTGAGCACCTCTTCTGTGATAGGAACCATATTAGGAATTTTTCTTAGGTTATACCATTTAATCTTAATGTTTCATTCAGTTACCTATTGGATTAATTTTCGTTGAGCACTTATTATGTACCCATCATTGTCACAATGTTTTAAGGGCGACATGTCATTTAATTTTTAGAACGATTTTATGAGAACGTGGGAGGTAGTATTTTAATTGGTTAGACGAGGAAGCTGAGGTGCAGAGAGGCTAAGTAGCCTATCCAAGTCACCTAGCTAGCAAGTGGTAGAACCCCTCTGGATTTCCTGGCTTCTAAATGCATGTTCTTTCTACTGCAGCACTTGGCAAGAAACAAATGAACGGGTAGGTAGACAGTGCTGATGACGATTAGAAGGCTGTGTAGCTTCTTGACGTCAGGGCTGGTACAAAACCTGGATGTCCATAAAGGGCCCTCGACTTGAAATTGGTCAGTTCAAGTCTAAGTATGCTTCTTGGTGTTTGTAAAAACCGCACTTCAATGACCTCTTAGAATCTCAGTGTCTTCCTTTGAATTAGGGATCATAAAATCTGTCTCCCAGTGTCACTGTGAGAATAAATTAGAAGAGAGTCTCCAGAGGTGCCTGGGTCCTGGTGGGTGTTCATCCAATGTCTGGAGTGCCAATGAACAGTCAGTGTTATATACTGTGTGGGGGCGCCACCCAGCCGAGATTGCCTGGTTTTAAATCTGTTGTTCCACCCCATAGGGTTGTGTGACCTTGGGCAAACAGCTTCCTTTCTTTGTGCTCCAATTTCCCACCTGTAATATGGACTTAATGGACTTACCTCATAGGATCCTGGTGAGGGCTAAATAAGTTAAATAATCAATTAATGAATGAAGGTAAAGCTTGTAGAATGGTGCCTGGCATAGCAAGCTCTCTATAAGTGTTAACTGTTATTTTTAAATATACGTAATTACGTATATATATATATATGTGTGTGTATATGTGTATATATATATATATATATATATATATATATATGATCTTGTT
>NW_027528417.1:13820529-13852149 GCF_008692635.1 Crocuta crocuta | reverse complement strand
GATCTTGTTGCACTGCAATGGTGAAGGCAGGTGCAGAATATAGGACTGTTTTAGGACCCTGTCCTAGCCCTATTCACTTAAGGACAGGGGGCCAGTTTAGCCTGGCACATAATAGTTGCATTTGCCCAGCCATTGATGACATTGGAGAAGTTCTTTGCTTCTCCGTCCTTGACCTTTGCTTATCTGCAGATGGTAGTTGACAGAGTAGACTTCAGATGGCAGAGTATGTGTTGGAGTGGAATGTATCCATGTCCTTGAAAAGCTGCTTCATGGAAAGTTGCCGTGTGGCTACCGAGGGTCAGTCTGCGGGTCAGAGATGGCTGTAGGGTGGTATCTCCCCCGTGTCACGCAGGCAGGTTCCTGCTTCCCTCGGTCTGCATGTGCCTGGGTCCTGTCCTCAGAGCTGCCCGCCATTTTCCTTCCCTGTAGAAAGCATTGATACACTGGGGCTGCCCTTCCTGAGACCCTTTCCCTGCACCAGAAGGAGGTGAGTGGGAGTTTTGTATACCACTTTTTGCAAGGGGATATATTCTTAATATATTTCACCCACCTTAAAAAAGTAAGAATATATTGAAAGACAGTGTGAAAGTCATGCTGCTGAAGATGTCTCCAAGGTGGAAGCTTCTTCAGGGTTTTGTGTTTTCTTGGGTTGGTTGTCCTTACCAGCAGTTTTCCTTACAAAGTGTGTGTGTGTGTGTGTGTGTGTGTGTGTGTGTGTGTGTGTGTGTAAAGCTTCCAGGAATTGGCAGGGTTAACTGTGGAGATGTTTCTCTGCCTTATTCAAAATAGAAACAGAAGCGCAAAAGTGTTTGTCAGTGTCTTTTAAAAATGTCTTTATAGGAAAAAAAAAAGTTAAGATAATACCTTACATTGTATACGGTGCTCCGTAGTTCTCAAAGCTGTTAAAAACACATTTTCTTACCTGCCTCCGATGGCATCCCTATGAGTTAGGCAAGGCAGAGCTTGCAGTGTCCCTTTTAGAGATGATGAAACTGAGGTCTGGAGAGATGAAGTGAGTTTTCTTAAAGCAGTGGTGAGGAGATGCAGGATGTCTAACTTAGGGGTGTTCTGCTTTACCACCCTGATTTGAGTGTAATGAAGTCATTCTCACCAAGCTCTACCCGAGTTAGATAGAGATGTAATAAATCTAAAAAAAAAAACGGTTGCTTTTTTTCTTCTTTTTTTCCTTTGGTTAAAAAGTTAACTCTGATTTGATATGACTTGTTTCTCCCCAAGTATAAATAGCGATGAAATCTCTAGGATTTCTTGTAAACCAACATGTGCTTTTCAGAAATCAAATGTCACTGTATTTCCTGAAACTTGCTTTAATGAAAAAGAGAGGTGAAGGTAAAAGTCTTTTTTTTTTTTTTTGCATGAGTTAATTAGGAAACAGGATGTGAGAACTTGCTGTGGGAATTTAAAGAGGAATACTTGTACTGATGTGCAAACTCAATGAGTATATTCCGGGGGGTTTCATGCTGGTAGAGGTTTTAAGTGAAAGAAGCTTTCATTAAGCAGATCAGTTGTTTTTGGTTTGCATGAAAACCTAATCTGTTCCTTGAGTTGGATCCAAAAGAGGTAAACTTGTCTATACTGTAAGAAAACAACAACAAAAAAAAAACCACGAGTTGGAATTTTAGTTTTGATTGCAAAGTGGCTTTTTAAAAAAATTAATTCATTTTGAGAGAAAGAGCACGTGAGAAGGGGACAGGGAGAGAATCCCAACTAGGCTCTGTGCTTTCAGTGCAGAGCCCACTGCAAGGCTTGATCTCACGAGTACTGAGATCATGGCCTGAGCCAAGATCAAGAGTCAGACTCTCAAGTGACCGAGCCACCCAGGCGCCCTGCAAGGAGCCTTTTTATCTGGAAGCTTGAGTGTGTTCACTGAATACAGGACAGAGTAATGAAAAATGCTCTTGAGTTTCATAAAGACTTAGAGTCAGTGCTGCCCTTACTTTGGGACGTAGGAAGGATTGAGATTTCTTTGGCAAAAGTCTTTGAGCCCCTTAGACACATGGCATCAAGCAAGCCCAGTGCCGTATTATTAGCTTCATGTATCAGAGTGTGGGTTAGATTACATGTATTTTGGAAACCTATTACTTTCCTTCGCACTACATGGTTTCTTAGATGGCAACTTCTGGGTGAATTTTGCTAGCTTTCTCACAGTGTCTTGGCTGCTTAAGAATGAGCCAAAAAATTTCAGTTTGGACAGATGACTTTCTTTACTTCCCATCTTTTAAAAAATGTTTTTAGTTAAAATTTTTTTAATGTTTATTTATTTTTGGGAGAGAGAGAGAGAGCGCGAGCAAGTGAGCAGGGGAAGGGCAGAGAGAGAGGGAGACACAGAATCCGAAGCAGGCTCCAGGCTCTGAGCTGTCAGCATAGAGCCTCATGCAGGGCTCGAACCCACAAACTGTAAGATCATGACCTGAGCCAAAGTTGGACGGTGACTGAGTCACACAGGCGCCCCTCTTTATTCCAATCTTTGATGGTCTCCTAAGTCTCCATTACATGGTAATGTTACTGATGTGGGTGCTAAAATTGGCTCTGTTTTATGTCCCAGCTTGTATATTTTCAGCACACACATCATTATGAGTTCTCAATATTCATGAAAATCTACCATCTATGTTTGTCATATAATAATTAGCTCCGACCAGGTTAGAAATGAGATTACTAGCATGACAAGGGAGTCATAAGAAGCTGAAGGGTCCTTTCTCTGAGTTTGTCTCACACCTTTAATTCTGTTTAGTCTGACACTAATTTGTTCTTTGTGTGTTGGGTGGGTCTTTTCTGCTAGATTCTGAAGTCCTGGAAAGCAGGTGTCATGTCTTTTGAATCACCACGAGGATGCCTAGCACATAGGAGGTGCTTCTTACTAAGTAGTTGGGTCATAGCTTAAGAAGCTGAAAAAGGCAGTTTTGTTTCAGAGAGAGACAGTTGTGAGTGTCACTCTTTAGGTGCATTCCAAGCTCTGCCTGGCACCTGGGAGAGGTCAGGAATACAGAGAGCACAGCTCCTTTGGGAGAGAGCCACAGTCTAGCTACATCACATCAGTGAGAACGCTTCATAAACTCTGAAACAATGCATCGATGGGTCATTTTAAAAAAATAATTTATTTATTTTGAAAGAGAGAGAGCAAGTAGGGTAGGGGCAGAGAGAGAGAGGGAGAGAGAGAATCCCAAGCAGGCTCCGCACTGTCAGCACAGAGCCTGATGTGGGGCTCGAACCTACGAACTGTGAGATCATGACCTGAGCTGAAATCAAGAATCAGACACTTAACCGACTGAGCCACCCACATACCCTAGATGGTTAGACTTGATTAGCTTTAAGTTCAGAAGCCTGTGCTACAGGACTCTGCCACCCCCTCCCACACTCAGGAGGTCCCTCCCACGGGGTCATTTTCTTTACATGTATGAAAGGATACTCAAGAACGTGTCATGGAGGGAATAAGCAAATGATCTGTCAAACTGAGTGTGAAGTAATTCACTATGCTGGTGTAAATGGGGGTCTATTTTATTTTTAGAAGGAAGATTGCTGAATGGATAAGGAAAATGTGGTATATCTATAAAACAGTATTATTCAGCAATAAAAAAAAAGAATAAAGTCTTAATATAAACTACCAGAGGAATGAATGTTGAAAACATTACAGTAAGGAAAAGAAGACCAAAGACCACGTATTATATGGTATGAAATGTCCATAACAGGCAGGTCTGTACAATTTATTGAGACAGAGATGAATGGTTGTTGACAGGGGTGGGGCAGGGCATAGGGAAAGGCTTCTAATGGGTATGGGCTGCTTTTTGGGGCAAGAAAAATATTTTTAGATTGTGGTAATGGTTGCATAACTTTATGTACACTAAAAACTGAATTATAGACTTTAAATGGATGAGTTGTATGGCTTGTGAATTATATCTCAATAAAGCTGTTAAAAAGTAAATTCATTGCAGGGCGCCTGGGGGGGCTCAGTCGGTTAAGCGTCCAACTTCAGCTCAGATCATGATCTCGCGGTTCGTGGGTTCGAGCCCCATGTCAGGCTCTGTGCTGACTGACAGCTGGGAGCCTGGAGCCTGCTTCGGATTCTGTGTCTCCCTCTATCTCTGCCTCTCCCCCACTCGCACTCTGACTCTCTCAAAAATAAATAAACACTTAAAAAAATTAAGTACGTTGCCTTTCAGTCTGCAATCTCTGAGGGTTGCTTCAGTGGATCAAATAGTGAGCGTTGAGTTTTTAACTCATCTTGGTTTGTTTGGGACCAAGAAGTCACACGCACTTAATAATGGTGACCACGCCCAAGGAAAAAGTGACAACACCCACAGCAACTGTACTGGAAACTTATTTCTCCCCAACTTCATGCACAATCTTTTCAGGAGCTTTCAAATTTTATACTTTCAGAAATGTTGATTAGTGAGATATCCGATAAGAAATAACAGGGTACTGACAGCCCTGATTGTATAAATAGGCGTTTGGGATTGTGTTCATGGTTTGCTTGTCAGTACAAGAGAAATGTGTGATTATGTTGAATGATGGTTAATTTCCTTATCCACCCATTTTAAAAATAAAGATGTACGCCTGGAAGACAGGTGCCCAGGGAAAGAAGGATCCCCGTAGCTTTGTTACCAGACCCAGCGCAGGAATAGGATCCTAGTTAGAAGTTAGGATTTGAGGGGCGCCTGGGTGGCTCAGTTGGGTAAGCGTCCGACTTCGGCTCAGGTCATGATCTCACCCTTTGTGAGTTTGAGCCCCTGCTTCGGGCTCCTGTGCTGACATCTTGGAGCCTGGAGCCTGCTTCGGATTCTGTGTCTCCTTCGCTCTCTGCCCCTTCCCCTGCTTGTGATCTGTCTCTTTCTCTCTCTCAAAAACAAATAAACACTAAAAACACACAAAAAAGTTGGGATTTGAGTCCTGGATGATTTCAGGCTGTCGCTGATGAGTTAGGGAATTGCGGCTGTGCCTCAGAAAGCATTTTCCGTTTACTCTAGTTTTGTGTTTGTCTGGACTGTTCTCTCCCCTCCTCCAAGACCATTGTTCCACCCTCTGGGACTAACTTACTGGTGTCAGCAGAGTTAGAAGAGCGGCCAATGGATATGCACAGAGGTTGGAGGAAAGTGGCGCTTTCTGGCTTCATGGGAACAGTTCATACGCAAACACTTCTCTTTGATTAAGTATCCGGTGAAGCCAATTCACATGAACTCCAATTAAACTTTAATGAACAAGTGGGTGTATTAATATCAGCTGAGTAATGCAGGCAAGCACAGCTTCCAGTAAGTGACTCACTTCTCTGAGCAACTCACCCCCCATGCACGGTCGGAGTTACTAGAAAGCTTCCAGCTCTATTCGAGCGGGTCTGGTCTGGGCCTGGTAATTTTAGCAATCCCCGGGCTTGCTATAAATCTAGCGACACCGCCACAGTCAGCCAGGCCTCTGTTTTCGGGGCACGGATTGAAATGGGGACGCTTGCTCACATTGGGCAATGAGATCCTTTGTGGAACAGTGACCACAGAGATTTTTCTTTGTCTCCATTTCCTTGTATTTTGTAAAGTGGGAATTCCTTTTCCCCTTAGGCCCCCAGAGGCCCTTGTAGGGGAACGTCAAGGCAGTGAAGGCAGAACCTTTAGTTTTGAACTAAACTTGGCCTCCTGGTTCTTCCTTCCCATCCCTGCCTGCTCTTCCTCGTCGTGTCCACAAGCATCCCCCTGGTTATACCAGAGACAGCAAGATGTGCTTAGCGCGGTGAGTCTTTATGAGCACAGATCCTGGTCCTTCTAGAGAATAAGTGTATCTGCTTCCTGGATCTATTCGTTAAACGAGATCATGCGTAATGCTCTTGGTTTTATGCCTGGTGAATGATAAGTTTCAATAAACGTTAATTAGCTTGCACCAAAGGAGGACTCCGTGGAGATGAAGGGGGCTCAGCTCTTGACGTTGAAGGAGCTCAGACCCTCCTAGAGATGTGTCTTATCCTTACAAAATGGCTTTGTAATTACAGAGTGTCAAAGAAGTGTCATTCCAAAGTTTAGAAGAGACCATGAGCGGAGAATTAAGAGATGCCCGAGGTTGGCTACATCTGAGAAGGCCAAGTGTGGATCGTGGCCTGGGGGACAGGACAGGGCAAGGTAAAGGTTTTGGAAGGTGCCCTGGGGATGAACGGAGAGCAGGAGGCCCTGATGTGCCCAGGTGCATGGTAGGAGACCGTCCCTACCATAGAGTAGGGATATGCCTGGGCCTACGGAGCCTAATGGAGACTGAACTTATTAACCTCTGCCTTGGCCCCCAAGCCTCAGTCCCAGCTTCCTTTGCTGTCCTGTCTGCCACCTGTTCTTTCTTACCCCCCTAGGACCCAGTCGTAAGCAGTGCAGCAGTCAGGCGGCTGGAGACAGAGTAGGCTGTAGAATGGGCTTTATGTCCGTCATGTCATCTCCCTGGGCTTGCTGATTCCGCATCTCTGAATCAGTTTCCCTCGTTCTCTCAGATAATCCCTGCATGTGACAGCAGGAGCCTGGGCCTACAAAATCCCTAACCTTGAGCAGCAGGAAGTTCAGGTAAATCCCAAGCCTGCGAAGGAGTGGCCGAGTTTACTTTTCTAAACTCAGCAGCTGAGTAACTCCCCCATTCCTCCCCTGCAGACAAGGCTGGTGGAGGGGAGGCCCGCTTGAACAAAAACAAAAAGCAAGGTAGAAAGGTGTTCTGCTGTTAGCAGGCTCCTCGCCCCCAGCCCTCCCCCACATTGCCACGTGGTTCCTTCCGGGGCTGGAGGTGGGGTGGGGGTGGGACCGGAAGCTGGAAGAGTAGGGCAGGGCCGCAGGGTGCGAACGAGGGACTGTTTTCCTCGGAGCAGAGAATGCCGTAATTCAGTCTGCAAATCAGGCTGCTTCATCTGCTTGGGAAACACCAAGGAAGGACACACTTGGAGAACTCCGACTGGACCCGCAGGCCTTGCGTCATGTTGTCAAGGTCTATGGTGCAAGAATGAGCCCCCATTTCAGAGGAAGGAACCACATGGGAATACCAGGCTCTTTGCTTCCCTCCCAGATTTCTTTCTAGAGAATGTCACGGGATGAAGAAATCTATGGAGTGAAGGCATAAATTCCATAATGATACTAGAGGTGGAGAGAATCTTATCAACTGGATAAATTCCATTTTTGGACTTCTGGATAAAGCAGAAGGGATTTTTGCAAATCAGAAATTGAATAGGTTGATGATGTCAATTAGGAACTATAGGTTGCTTCCAGAAAACAGAAGAATGTATGTTAGGTTTTATACATATAAGACCCTAGTTAATTTAGCAATTAAAGCTAGGTATTTCATTATTTGAGAACTCTCTAGGGCATTATTATTATTATTATATGTACTACTGAGAAGAGTTTATTATTTCATTTTATAAATGAAGAAACAGATATAAGGATCATTATCTAAGGACACTGGAACTAAGATTCATTAGTCACCGTATTCCTTTGTTTTGTATTAGGGATTTCATATTCAAGTGAAACAGTAGGATTTGTTTATAGTGATTCACAAGCCGACTGAATTACACTTGGTTTTGACATCCAAAGGAATTGGGGAGGTGTAATTAGTTAAGCTCTCTACCTTGTTTAGCCAAAGAGATTTGTCAGAGGAGTTTAGTAGCCATGATGGATTATACATCTTTGATTTGGGGGCCTGTGGCAAATACCTTCCAATTCACGATTTATCCAGAGCCTATTGGATATGCTTGCTACTTTTACCTCCTGTCCAGTTTTTTTTAAGATAAAAAAAGGCCAACTGCATATATTGTGTAGATTGATTAGCTAGCCTCCCTACGGTGAATGCTTTTTTGCAAACCTACCCGTGCAAAACCCAAATCCTTGCCACCATCCCTATTTACCTCATTCCTGGGCTCTCAAGTGGATCCTTTCTTCTGCAGATGTGTGACAGATTATACTGGCTCTTCTCTTGGAGGTAACTTTCTGGCGCCTTGGAAAACCTCACTGTTACTCCAGCCGCTCTTTGGTTCGCCTTTCCTTCTTCTGTCCACCTTGAACACAGGGTAGCTACTGGCCACTCGATGTTCTTGGCACACTTGCCCAGATAACCCTCGGTGGCCTCGAGTACTAAAGTTGGCGATTTCTCCAGACAGCAGTCGTTTCTCAACTTGAGTTTGTGATTCAGCATCAATTAGGGAAATCCCATTAGAATTCAGATTTTGAGTCTGCATCCCTACATTTTTGGCTGTGGGCCTGGGCGTTAGCATTTTAAAAACCTTTTCTGGGTAATTCTGATGGGCACCTCTGCTTAGTAAAATCTACTGTTATCAGTTCCCTTGTGGCATGCAGTGCTTGGAGTTAAAGCCTTTTAAAAGACATGTAATCCATTGGTTCCAGGGTGAGGAAGACTCCGGGCATGAAGGAGAGTGAGAAGGTCTAGAAAAGGCTGTGTCCTCAGCTGGAGAGGAAGCTGGATGATGCTACAAGGGAACAAAGGCTCTGTGTCCTGACCTTCTGCCTTCTACTTCTTTTATTCTCCAGGCCATTCCCATAATGAGTATTTATTCTGCCCGCCAACACTCTTGCTCTTACACGTATGTGACTATGGGTTCTGTTCTAGAAGTTTCCACAGGAGGGAAACTGAGGGCAGTCCCCACTGAAGTGAAGCCAATCATGAGGCTCCATTTTATTCTATGGGTTGCAACTTTTCCACAAAAATCCAACTTCCTTTTTTTTGCCCCAGGCTGTAAGCAGGTCCAGCCTTTTTCTCTATTTCCTACATAATGAATCTTCCTGATACCTTTATCAATACACCAGATTTTGTCAGAATCTGTTAGCTCTTTAGTCCAAACCTCCAAAACAGACAGGCTTTGGTGAGTTTTCTCACGAGTGGAGGTAAAACGGAGGCAAATGTTCCTTCAACTGAGACTACGCTGTCCTTGGCCTTTTTTGAGTTTGCTAAGTGGAATCGGTGTTATGACTTTTCAGTCATATGTTCCCCCATTTAAAACTGCAGAATTGATCTTACCACCTCACTGGGGAGCGATGACATCGTCAGTAAATTCTAATGGAAAAACCTGTCTGATGAATGGGGCAGGAAGGTGTCACAGCAGTACTGGTGAGTCATCCCAAGACCAGCTAGGTTTGAGCTGTGGTGTTTCTTCGATGCTGACTCTGAACCTCCTTCAGCATTCTGTCACCTTAAGCAGCTTTCGAATCTTTGTCTCAGATTTGCTAATCTAGGTCAGACTTTGTCTTTTTAAACATTGTGCTTGGGCATCTCCTTAGTAGATTGGACTAAGGACAATTATCCTTGTCCCATTAGGATAATTGGCTGTACATGCTTATGAAAATGGTAACAGGAGGAAACTGTCGTTCTTGAACAAGGTCTTTTCCTCCCATTTTGGGGCAAGGTACTGAGGGGCTTGGGTGTGCTTGCATGTGCTTTTACTTTTTAATGTTTATTTTTGAGAAAATGAGAGAGAGATGGAGAGAGAGAGACAGAGAGCGAGTCGGGGAGGGGCAGAGAGAGAGGGAGACACAGAATCTGAAGCAGACTCCAGGCTCTGAGCTGTCAGCACAGAGCCTGATGCAGGGCTTGAACTCACGAACTATGAGATCACGACCTAAGCCGAAGTCAGATGCTTAACTGACTGAGCCACCTAGGTGCCTCTGTTTTTGTTTTTTGTTTTTTTTAAATAGGATGTGATGTTGGTACTTTGGGCAGTTTTGGAGTCCCCATTATTAAAAACAAAAAAAACAAACCCCCAAAACCTCAAGACCAACTCTTTTCCTAGATAAGTTAATGGTCATTGTAAAGAGGGCTATAGAACATCAGGAAACTTTGAGTCGGGTGTGCTGTCCCAGTTTGCTCTATGAGGTTGATTGACTGGCTGTTGGTGGGGATTCTCAACTCCATCTCTCTGAGTTGTTGAATGGACCAGATGAGTGAATGCATGTGAAAATACTCTGTAAATGGAAACAAACACACAAACAAAGTATTCTCATTTTATTTTATTTTTTTAAAGCATGAGTGCTGGTCTCCTTCCTAAAACAAAATAACCTTTCATTTTTAATTATAAAAGTTAAGTATACTCATTTTCGAAAATTAAACTGCCAGCAAGTATGGGGAAGAAAATGAAAACACTCATGCTTCACTATCCAAGATAACTGCTCTTCTGTTTTACACATTTACTACTCTATTCTTTTTATAAAGGGGGCTCATGTTACACATATTTATTTTTACATGCTTTCTTTACATGCTATTACATTGTAAACACTTTCTAATGTCATTAAACATCCTGCAGAAGTATACATCTTAATCATTACATAGTATTGTATTACGTGAGTAATGTGTTTGCATGTATTGTGAGAATCTTGACCATTGTTTCCATTTTCCATAGCCCAGTAAACAGTGCTTCCTGTTTACCGAGAAGGGAAGTTGCTGTAAAACGAGGCATAGGCAATTGAACTGTTTTCGCAGTAGAGGAATTTGACATATTTTATTTCATCCTAAATTAATATGTATTGGACTGGAGTTGAGCAGTACTTTTAGTTAAGATCTCAGTCAAGGTAAAGTCAGACCTGTAGAATTGTTAATTTAGAGAAAATTCTGACTGCAACAAAATCTATTAGGCCAAGTTCTCTTAATTAACATAACGTTAATTAGAGAAACACTGATAAATAGTATGGTTAGTCTCTATGAATGCACTACTTCAGATGAGTTGCTCTGGGTTTCTGCAGTACTTTTATATTCTCTTATTAGGAGGATGTGGTAAATTTGTTTTGCCCAAAGGATTCATTTTCTGTTGCTGGGCACATATATAATCCTATAGTGACCATGGTTTTGGATGTGATGACATAATGATGAAGAGAGCCCTTTGGAAATTTTAAAATGGAGATTTAAGAGCAGTAGGCTAGGAGGGGGGATTTTGCTGGTATTTCAGTCCTGAGATTGACCTGAGATTGATCTTTTTGTCTTGGGCTTATGTCCTTGTCTCTCTCTCTCTCTTTTTTTTTTTTTTTGCATTTCTGTGTGTCTGCCTAGCATCTTGCCATGTAGGTTTGCGGGAGTTCCGTCCCCCACATTTGTCCATGTGCCCACCCACCTATCCTCCTACCCGTCCATCCAGCCATCCATGTAATCATCCATCCTGTGGCTGTTCTTCTCCACCCCTCTAATTTATCTCTCTCCGTCTTCATCTGTCACCACATCCATCTACTCACCCGTCCGTGTCTATCTGTAAAATGAATGGAGACTATTTTGATGGAAGCATATGAATTTCTTTGTTGCATTTTACAAAGGGTATCATGGGGACCAAGGACACCAGAACCAGGAAGTGAAAATGACTGGGACTTGACCATTTTTGTTTCACTTCAAGATCTGGAGGGATATTCAAAACTGACCTGATAACCTGTTCTGTGATGGTCATCAGGGTGCTCTGAATGTGATGCATTTTGGGAAATGTTGTTTCAAGTAATACGTTACTAGAAATCAGTCACCAGGAGATAGAAAAAGGGCTATTTTTAAAATTTATTGAGAGAGAGAGAGAGAGAAATGAAATGAGTGGGTGAGAAGCAGAGAGAGAGAGAGGAGGACAGAAGATCCAAAGTGGGCTATGTCTCAGCAGAGAGACAAATGTGGGTCTTGAACCCATGAACCATGAAATCAGGACCTGAGCTGAAGTCAGTTGCTCAACAGACTGAGCCACCCAGGCACCCCTACACAAGAGCTATTATCTCACTTCTGAGTAGTAAATTCAGAAGGGAAAGAATTTTCTTGAGTTTGGACTAAGAAAAGGTCATAGATGTAGAGATGCCATCTTTCCAAATTTATGGAGTAAAAAAAAATATTATAACACTTTCAGGGAGTTTAGGTGTATTATATACAAAGGGATTTTTAAGGTGTGGGGATTTGTTTTGCACTTGTTGTTGGATAAAATAACGAGTGGAAGGCAAGGAACCAGCTGTTACTGAAAACCTATTTTCTGATTCTCAGAAGGCTGATTTGCACTTACCTATCCTTAGGACTTAAGCTATCTTACTGAATTCTCACAGCAGCCCTGCGATGTAACTCGTGTTATTCCCATAATGTAAGGCAAAGACTCACAGAGGCTAAATGATTTGCCCAAATTTACATGGTTAACATGTAGCGAAGCTTTGGTGAAATCAAGACTCGTTTGACTCTAAAGCTGTTACTCTTTGCAGTAAACCACACCGCACAGTGCTTGTAAAACCTTAGCTGTGCATCAGCTCTCCATTTCCAGTTTTATAGCAGCTCAACCTCTGAAAAGCAGCCTGCACATAGCACAGCTTTCAGTTCGTTTCGTGAAAGGTGAGAAGGTTTGCATGGGGGCATGATAAAGATGACCATTCTGAGGATCTGGATATAAGATCGAATCTATAAGCTTTACTTTAGTATTTGACAGAATGAGATTTTCCTTACGTGTAGGTGTGTGCTTGTGTTTGCATTTAACTGGAATTTCATTAGCTTGATCCAAAAGGTGCCAAGGTCCCCTCCGCAAGCTGCATCTCATAGAAGCAAAGAAACCAATGAAATACAGTAGCAACTTCTCCCCCAACTTTTGTAAGCTCTAGAAAGGCAGAAGGGCAGCTATTGTGATGTATTTTATGCCAGGCCAGCTGATACAATCACAAATGAGAAGGAAATAGTAACAACTTTTGCANTGGGGCTCGAACCCACGAACCGCGAGATCATGACCTAAGTGAAAGTTGGACGCCCAACCGACTAAGCCACCCAGGCGCCCCACATTTATTTCATTCTTAACTTTTCTAGGTTTGAAAGCTTGCCCTCTCTCTTTTTAATCATGCAGAAACTGTAGCATTGCCAATATTCTATCCTGGATGGAAATTAGTGTTGCATAATTAAGGAGGAAGATGGAGACTGGGTGAAAGAGATTCTGCTGTAGGACCTGCCTTCTATGATCTTATTCTCACTTTCTGCCTTTACTTTATTCTCTAAGCATTTATCAATTGCCTCCTGTCAACCAGGCATGGTGCTGTGTGGGAAAGATATACTAGAATAGGGGTCAGCAAACTTTTCTGTAAAGGGACAGATGGTAAATATTTTAGCCTCTGTGGGCCATATGGTCTCTGTTATAGCTACTCATTCTGCTATCTGACAATATAAAGTAAATATAAATATTATAATATAAAAAGTGAAATACTCAACTCTGTCATAAACAATATGGAAAGAATTGAGTGTGGCTATGTTTCAATACAATTTTACAAAAACACCTCATTGACCCAGATTTGGTCTGTGGACCACAGTATGCCAACACTTGTGCTAGAATGTCCATGAAAATAGTGCACTTGATCTTGTTCATTGCTGTGTCACTAGTGCCTAGAGCAGTGCCTGGCATATGGCAGATGCTTTATAAATATCTGTTGAATGAATGAGTGAATCTCACCCCTTCTCCGATCTCTCAGAGTTCATAATCCAATAGAGGAAATAAGAAATATATGTATGAGAGCACTCAGATAGTAGAATCAGGCGGCACTTTAACTGGGCCCTGAAGGATGGGTAAGTGGATGTCACCAGAAATGGGAGAAACACGCCACAGGCAGAAGAAACACACAAAAGAGACAAGAAGCAGGGCATTTGTGGTGCATAATGGGTAGTTTGAATGTTCTGGAATAGGATTTCCCTGATTTGCCCGATCATTGTAATCACTTGCCATTAATAATACAGATTTCTGGCACCCTCCCTTGAGATTCTGATTTGTTAAGGCAACTTTGGCAATATTTGTTTATAAAATAAAGATTTCAGAGGAAGTAATAGTGGGAGATGACATTGGAAAGATTTACTGGGGTCATTTCTGATGTGCAATAAAGTTCTTACTTTTCCTACCAAAGGAATCAGCACTGACTGATGGCATCTGGGCCTAGAATCACCCTGTCCCTTCTGTGTCTTGAAATGGGGGTGGGGGGGGGCTCATGGAAATCCACCCTGCTTCTCTGCCTGCCTTCATATTTCTACCCTTGACCTTGTAGGACTACTCTAGCCTTTATGATGGAATGACATAAAATTTAGTTGCTCATGTAAATTATAATGAAAATATAAAATTTTGTGTAGCTATTAGATTTATTGCTTTAGAATCTGTTGGTTGACATACATCTAAGAGGGCAAATGAATTCAAACAAGATAGTAGGAAACTTACTTTCTCTTGCCATAATTCTAGTTCAGAAGGTTATTTAATTTGGTACTCGGCTTTGTAGAATGTGACCACTGGGAAGGCCATATGTCTCGTGATTATTATTATTTTTAAATGTTTATTTATTTATTTTGAGAGAAAGAGGGGGTTGGAGCTGGAGGGACAAAGAGAGAGAGGGAGAGAGAGACTCCCAAGCAGGCTCCGTGCTGTAGTGCAGAGCCCGACCCGGGGCTCCATCTCAGGAAATGTGAGATCATGACCTGAGCCAAAATCCAGAGTTGGACACTTAACTGACTGACCATCCAGGCGCCCCCGTCTCCTTTTAAATCATGGGAGAAACTGAAGTCTAAAATGTAGGCAGTGACTTGCTCAAGTTCTGTCACCAAATTATTGGCAAAACCAGGATTATAATGCAAATGCCAAGTTACTCAATTTAGTTTTCTTTTCATAGTGCTATGCCACATTTATCAATAGAATTCCTAATTTACATAATTTCTCTCCCCCTTGAATCTCCTAGCCTGTTGCCTACACCTCTTCTATAGTGCTTATCATAAAGTTATATCCTAATGTTTTCTTGCTGGACCAGTACCCCACGGTTACCCCAAATAAAGACTGAGCTCTGTTTCCTTGGAGAGCTTAACATATTTCCTGGCACTTAGCATGTGTTCAGCAAATAATTGTAGACTTGAAATATCTTGAGCATCTTTTCTTTCTTGTGTGTTTTGACTCAAGTTTCTTTCCACTTATATTGTCAGAAAAGTCAGGCTCTTCTAGAATTGCTGAAATACAAAGCTACTTTCTCTTAAGCTTCCTTTAAATGAAAGAAAAAGTTGAATTCCCCATTATGGCTGAGACCTTTCTTAACAGCTCTTTTGATACTTAAATGTCAGCAACTTGAAAAAAGAAATGTCAGTAAATTATCAGAGAAAGATATTGCATGTTTATTTGGGTAGATATATTTTAATTGACCACTTAAAATAAAGATGATAGCAAAATTCTGAGGAATTTCATAGTTTGCACATTTCTCTCAATTGCCAGAACTTTTTGTGTTTGTATCTCTCAGAAGGTTTAATTTTAATTTTCTTTCTGCTTTATGGTTATGAATGTACATTTTTCATTTTTCTCTTCCAGTAGATGATGCACGTCTTGAATTGAAGTTTAAAAAAATTGATCTCTGCCTCCCTACCAAACCTAGGTCCATAGGTGTGAAACCTAAGTAGACTTTTACTTATAGAAACATGGTTAGAAAATGGTCAACCTTATCTTCACTTATTCATTTCTTTTGCATCTGACTGTGTGCTGGGTTTTGTGCTTAACGTTGGTGATGGGCTGCACTGGGGTGGATAATTTAAAAGTGAGTAACATCTTTTTTCAGAGAATTCTAATTTGGTGGCGATATTGACACAAAACATGTAGATACGATGTGATGTACAGATCTAAGATACATACACATAATCTGTTTTAGAATATGGTAACAGGTTAATTCTGACTGGGTGAGTCCAGGGAGGCTTCAGCAAAAAGATAGTGTTTGAACTTAACCTGAATGTGTTTTCATCCATCCATTTCAGTCATTGGTTTTGGTCCTTGTCAACACAGCACATGCACACACACTCACACACACACACGTGAGCACAGACACGTGTACACATGCAAATGCATTTTTCTTTTTATGATCTGTTTGACTGTAGATTTAAAAGTGGAACTATCTAGGGGCCCTTGAGTGGCTCAGTTGGTTAAGCGTCCCAATTCTTGAATTCGTCTCAGGTCATGATCTCACAGGTTCGTGGGATCGAGCACTGCATTGGGATTCTCTGTCNATGACCCACCCCCCCCCAGTCTCTCTCTCTCAAGTAAATGAACTTGAAAAAAAAAAAGTGGAACTATCTTTACATGGACGAAAGAAAGAGAAGAACAGGTTTCATTGTATAATCTGCAGGTTTCCCAACATCTGACACAGTTGCCAGAAATTACTAGGATGGTCTTCACCATCAGTGGCATGAGCTCCAAGTACATTGGCCAGAGAGAGAGATACTATTCTAAAGTGATGGTGTTCTTTCCAAGAATTTGCCCATCTAGTTGTTGTTCTCCTTACTAGTTAAATTACATTAAATGGCTCCTGAAATGGAAGAAGTTTCGACTTTGACGTCAGACAGTTCTGGTTCCACCGCTAACTTTGCCATTTATTATTTATATGACCCAAGACCATTGCCTGTCCTTTCCTAGGCTTAGTTTCCTCATCTTTGAAGATGGTGATAATGGAAGGTACCTCTCAAAGTTGTGAGATTATGGAGCTAATGTTCCTATTTCAGTGCCCAGGCCATGATAGGTCATATGCCTACGGGGCCAGGTAAGTTATGTAGAAGAGTGAACAGGTGACATGCAAGTTTTACGCTTTTGACACAGACACACTGCATTTGCATAGTTAATATACAGAAATAGCCTTTGCTTCCACAAACAAATACTTCCAGTGTCTTCTTGAAATATAAAGGCCTTTTAGCTAGTTTTCCTTCTCCCACGTAGGCGTCTCGGGCACAGGGAATACTTTGTTCTCCTCTTTACTGGAGAGAAGGTAACAGCTGATGAAATGTGACTAGTCATCGGCCACAGCCATTGTGCACTTTTGGAATGGAGGTACAAGGGCGTGGTGGGGGACGTGGGTGGCTCATGAGGACTCTATGAAAAAGATTGCGGCTGCCGGTGCTAATCAATTCTTGCCCATGGGAATGCATCATCAGGTTTTTATGTGACATCTTTAGGTCTTTAAATGTTGGCAGCTCATTCAAATTCTTAAAAAAGCACTGAGAGAGACTTCCTCATGGAAGGAGAAAAGTGCAATATGTGCTGTCACACAGTAACCTCAACTTTGGCTCTTAACAGCAACAACAAAGCACTTTAAAAGTCCACACTGTACATGGCGAACCAAACTTATACAAGGGCCAGACTGGACCCTCAGTCTCCCAGTATGCATCTCCTGTGCGTATATTTATTTATTTATTTATTTTTAATGGATAAAGATAACGGTACATGCTGGCCAACACTTCCTAAGACCTTTACATGTGCTGGGCGTGTTATAGGTATCATTTAATTCTTACAGTAACTAAAAGGGTGTGCATTACTATGGTTATCCTACTTTTACAGATAAGGACACTGAAGCTCAGAGATAAAGCACACAGGCACACAAATGGTACATAATAGGTACCTGGAAGACCAAGCCTGTTCGCCTTTAAAACCAAGCAAACTGCTGGTTGTCCACCCTGATGGTACGTTAGAATCATCGGAATGCCTTCAAAAGCATTGTTTTACAAGCCCATCCCTAAACTAATTAAATCAGAATGTCTAGGCATGAGACAGGCATGGGGATTCTTTTAAAAGCTCCAAATTCATGGTTGGAACTAGAAGTCTTGTAGATAACACCTCTCCCCACATCAAGCACTCCCTGTCTCCTATACCCTATTTTACATTTCTTTAAAGAATTTATTGCTCTTTGAAAACTATGTGTTCATTTCCCCATTTGTGAATTTTCCGGGAGTGCAGACATTTAGTCTTTTCTCATTCTTTGCTGTGTCTCTGCCATGTAGATTACTGCCTGGCACATAAAAGGTGCTCATTAAATGTTTATTTGAACCAAGAATTGGTCCTTCACTGCAGAGAGCTTACAGTCTAGTAAGGAAGACAATAGATACTTAGTCCCAGGAGAGAAGCTGATATCAGTGATGGTCAAGCCAACTTTATTAAAACTTGTAAGACTGTTGATCTCTTAGGCACTGGTAGGATAAATTGTCTTGATTGGTCCTGCAGTTTTAGTCATCTGCAGTACTGGACTGGATCTGTTCTTTGCTCTGAGGTGTGTGTGGGGGTGTGTGTGTGTATGTGTACACTGAGTAATAGATAACACATTCATGTTGCTCTGTTTGGACAAAATTATTTAGTGAGGCGGCTGGGGATTGCAAGAGGGGCATTCTGAGTTCTGTTATCCAAATATCAGGCTGTAGAACGAATTCAGGACTGATGGTAGAAGTTTACCCAGTCATTAGGGAATTTAGATATTATCTTCTCTTTCTAGGAAAGCCAACTTCTTTTGGGGCCCCCTGCTCACCTTATCTACAGCAGTAGTCCTCAGCCCTTACTCATCAAAGACTCTTCCAGTGGATTGTGGTCATGTAACAGCACACTGTGGGCTGTGACCAAGGAAAGGCAGGCAGGATTAAGTGGAATAAATGGAGATCTATCCATAACTCTTGTCTCTTCCTCTCCCACTGAAGGAAGTAAAAGAAAGTGTGGGTGACAATATCCTAGGGATAACCTGGAAAGAGTGCTGGTTTCTAAGGAAAAACAATTCATTTGGAACTTCAGGACTTTAACAGTGACTATTAATAGGTTGTCTGTGACACATCTGACAATTGATGGACCCTGGTGGTAGTGAAAATACCGCAGCACTGGTATGGGCCACGCGCTGAACGATCAAAACCAACCCCTGCATCGCCAGTTGTGCCATCAAGTACAGGCTGATGGGTGGCCTTGCTGGTAGAGTCACAGTGTGTCATGGGGAAGCAGTGATGTTCGCAGGGTTGAGGGGAACTCCTGGTGGCTCTCCTCAGGCGGTGCAGAGAGCAGGAAGAGCCCTTGCTCTAGACTAGTAAAACTTGGGTTGAGGACCTGATCTTGCCACTTACTGCCGGAGGCTCCTGGGCAATTCACTTGCCTTTCTTGAGCCTACATTTCTTCTGGACATGGTGGAGGAGAGTAACTGTGGCATCCCCAGTTTTCCAGGCTTGATAGGATGGTTAAGCACTTGTGAAAGAACTTCTCAAGATGGAGCACTGTAACCCAAGTAAGGGTGATGACTAAACAAATTGTGACACTGGTAGCTTTTCTCTCATTGCAGACTTGCCAGACCTGACCTCCCTGTTCAACTATAGCCAAAAATGAAGGTTGAAAGGACTTTGGGGGAAAGGGGAGACAAGCAAAGACAGAACTGGCCTTGTTCGGGGCCTCTTCAGAACGGTGGTGTCTTGTGGAGTCCAAAGACCAAATCTGGGCATTTGGGTGGAGATGAATGCACAAAACTGGATCTAAATAGGCTCAGGCCAGTGGGATATTCATGACAAGTACAGTGTTTGAGGTGGCCTGGGTGTCTTAAAAATGGGCTGATCTTGACAAAGGGGAAAAGTCGGGATTCATTTTACTGTAAATTGCAAGTAAGGAACAACAGAAGGTTGAATATTAGAAGAACTTGGCTATCGCCAAAACCACACACTTTCACATTAGTAAAACATGGAGTTCTATCTGAGTGAAATGTGAAACTCCTTGCAGACCACAGAGAGTAAAAAGTACTTTTGTTTCATTATTAATACCATTGTCCTTATTTCTTTAAATGAGAATTGATAGCCACCATAAGAGAATCTTTCTCAAAGACCAAACACAGAAAGAAGGAAAAATAAAACAACATAAACACACAAAAACCTCCCTGCCACCGTCACCACAAAGAAAACCCAGCGCTCTAAGGATGCACCATCCTTATCCATTGTGAAGTCGTCAGGTTCTAGAGAGAGGGGACCGCATTTCTGTCAGGATAGAGTCTTCAGTGAAGGTTTTTTTTAATCCTTCCCTTTTTCTCCTCCCTCTTTTGGAAGACTGACAAAGTTGGCCTTTTGTAGCACAGCAGGAAGGGTAGTTTTACCCTCTAATGTGTGTGAGCATCTGAAGAGGCGGCCTCGTGGGTACTGGGACTATCCGTGTTCACAAGGGAATGAGTCCAGGGCGCCTGATGGAGGGATGTGCTCTAGGCGCTTCACAGTGAAAATGGAGCTCTTGAAGGTGAAACAAGGTAACTTTGAAAAATGAGGGGCCTTTGGAGTTGAGGGAAAGAGGCCCATTCCTGGCCAACATGTGAAGGTTTGTGGTGGGAAGTCTGTATGATGGGGATCAGTAGACCGGAGTTTCCACCTCGTTCCCCCGTCTTTTAACTACAGCTCTCCTCGCCTCCTTCCTCAGCCACATGTGGGAGTCGAAATCGGTGTTTCCATTTGTCTTTCTGTCTGGTGTTTGGAACTGATAATTATTCAACTCTTGGTTCATGGGGACTTGGAGCATTCTGGCAATGAGATGGGAAGCTGAGGCCAGTGGGCGAGCTGCGTGTCGGGTTGAATATATGTGGTTGAGCAACACAGCACTAGAGTTGTTATTACTATCATCATGATTGTCATCATTATTTTGAACATGTGTTCCTTGCCAGGCCTTGAATTAGGTGCTTTATATATGTTATCGTACTTGATTTTCACAGCAGCTTGTTGAGATGTAAATTTTAGCTTTCTGTTTTACAGCTGTGGAAACTGAGACACTGTAAGAGTAAAGAACTTCCCCAAAGTCAAGGCTGTTAAGTAGCTGCATTAGGCTTCAAAGACAACAGCTTTGTCATCCTCCTTCTGATAGGCCATATTGCAGAGATGGAAAGTTGCAGACTATCTGGCTAGCATTTCCCTGCATTCAGTGTCCTCTTTGGTTGTTGTTGTCCAGTCTTTCTTTAACGAAAACTAAAACAAATATCTGAGTAAGCAACACAAGAATATAGTGCAAAATTTAAAAGTCACAAAAATGAAGTGTAATGAAACAATAAACTTTTTCCTTATCAGGGTCTCCTCTGTCTACTTTTCCTACCCAGAGGTCGCCACTGGTATCAGTTCCTTGTATCCCCTTCTAGAAGTAAACTGGGTCTACACAGACATTTATATGTGTTTATATGCCTTTGTATCTCAGTGTCTAGAGAATGTTTACACAAAAGGGAGCACACTGCACACGTTATGTCGCATCTTGCTTTTTTCATGTAATCATATAAGTAGATGATGATTTCTGTATGTATCTTGTGTCTGGTATCTTATGGTTTGAATTAGCATTTCTGTTGCTGTCAGTGGCTGGTAACATCATTTTAAATAGGATATGGCCGTTTGGTTTTTGTTTTTGTGAATTCTCCTTTGTCTCCTTTTCTATTGGATTGTTATTTATTTATTTTTTTTAAATTTTGTGTCTTTATTTTATTTTGAGAGACAGAGAGCAAGCAGGGGAAGGACAGAAAGAGAGAGACACAGAATCTGAAGCAGGCTTCAGGCTGTAAGCTGTCAGGACAGAGGCCGACATGGGGCTCAAACCCACAGACTGTGAGATCATGACCTGAGCTGAAGTCAGAAGCTTAACCGACTGAGCCAACCAGGCACCATGAATTGTTACTTATTTTTAATAGTTAAAAAAGTTAACCCTTAGTCTGTGATAGGAGTTGCAACTCCTCACCATTTTGCATTTATCTTTCTAACTTGCATGCAAAAAGTAACAAAAAAAATTATACAGTCAATTCAATCTTCATTTTATAGTTTTGAGGCCTTGTGTAACACTCAGAAATGCCTTCTCCACTTTGGTTATTTAAAAACAATCCTGTAATTTTCTTGTTTGTTCATTTGGTTCTTTTTACTTTTTCACTCTGTCTCTTTCTGTCTCTCATCACTGATTCACTGAAATTATATTTTGGTCAAAGATGTGAGGTAGGGATCCACTTTGATATTTTCTAGATCTATGTGTCCAACACTATTTATTGAATAGTCCATTTTTTTCCACTCTGATTTGAAAAAGCACTTATATTAAATATTACATTTCTTAATGTTCAATTACTTATTTATTAGGAATTTGTATCTGTTTTGGTACCTTCTGTTCCATTCATCTGTCATTTCATGCACCATTTTCATGCTTTCAATTATTGCACCTATTAATAATAGGTTTTCTTATCTGATGGGGCTACTCCAATCTTATTAGTTGCCTTTTTTCTAAATTTTTGTGTCTTTTAGCATTTTATTTTCCCATGAACTTTAGAATGAACTTGTCCAATTCTCAAAGCAATGTCTAATTGGTATGTTTATGAGGGTTGCTCCAAACTTATTTATTTACATTACGCATTGTAAAGATGCTATTTCTTTTTCCTAGAACACAATACCTTTCCATTTGTTGGAGTCTGGTTTTATGTCACCTGGAGCATTTAAATTTTTCCTCTTATAGACTGTGCATATTTCTTATAAGTTCGTTTTCCTAGCTACTTTTTGTTNTGTTCTACTTTTTTTTTTTTTTTTTTTTTTTTTTTTTTTTTTTTTTGGATTTTTTTTTTTTTTTTTTTAGTATTATTTCACCTGATTGTTCATGTGTTTATAGCCCCTTGTTATCAGTATATTGAGTTTTCTATCCAGCCACTTTACTTAATTCTTTCATTATTTGAATACGTTTTTCAAATTTTATTTATTTTTTAAAGTTTATGTATTTATATTTAGAGAGAAAGAGATAGAGATAGAGATAGAGATAGATAGAGAGAGAGAGAGAGTCAGAGAGAGGGAGAGAGAGGATCCCGAGAAGGCTCTGCACTCTCAGAGCAGAGCCCAATGTGGGGCCCAGTCTCTTGAACTGTGAGATCATGACCTGAGCTGAAACTAAGAATCAGACGCTCAACTGACTGAGCCACCCAGGAGTCCTTATTTGAATAAGTTTTAGATGAATTTCTTTGAGTTTCTGGTTCAGTAATCATATAATCTGGCAATAGCTATAATTTACCTTTTTCTGTCTAGTTTTTATAAATCTTACAGATTTTTCGAATTGTATTATCTGTTACCTCAAGAGGAGGAAATATTAAATAGCAGTGTTAGAGTGAATGTCTTTCTCTTTTTCCTGACTTTAATGGGGATGCTTATACTTACAATGTTTGCTATTAATTATAATGTTGGCTTTGGTTTGAGATGTATCTTGTGTTAAAAAAAATCCATCCCTATTATGAGAGTGCTTTTTATTTTTAAAATGGAGACTGGTTGTTAAGTGTTTAACACTTCGGAAACTATGGAAATGATCATGCATTGTCTCTTCTCTTTACTGAGAAAATATCTTAGAATTTTATCTTTTGTTCTGTAATTTGGTGAAATATATAAATACATTTTTCAAACATGAAATCATGCTAGTGTTCCTGGAATAATATACACTTAGTCATAGTTTGTGCATTATATTTTTAGTGTTGTTGGCATCTACAGGGTAATAATGTATTAACAAGTTTTGCATCAGTTTTCCTAAGTGAGATTATTTGAAAATTGTGTGGGCGCATATATGTGTATATTTGCCATTGTCAGATTCTAGTATAGATGTTATGCTTAAATCACCATAAAATAATTCAAGAACCTTTCTTTTTCTTTGGTTGCTTTTGAAATAGTTTTAATACCACTGATAGAATCTGATCCTTAAATATGTGATAGAATTCCCCTGTGAAACTGCCTTGACTTGGTGCCTTTTTTTGGAGGGGTGGAGGTTGTTGCCTCTTTGACAACTTTTTATATTTGTACTTCTATACTAATTGGACTCATTTGCTTTCGTATCTTTTCTGTGGTAACTTACCTTAATTGTATTTTAGGAAAGTCACCTATATCAAATAGATTTGCATGGAGTCAAATAATTTCATATAATTATTTTCGTTTCCTTTGTGTTTGTGCTTATTTCCATGTCATTATTTAAAGTTCTGTGGTTTTGCACTTTATTTATTTATTCCCCATTTTTTATGAGCTCGACCACATTTTATTATTTGTTCACAAAACAGCATTCACACTCACTTGCTGCTCTACTATTCTTTATTTTCTCTTTAAAATTGTCGATAATGTGTTTCTTCTGCTTTGCTCAAGTTTCTTTGGTTGTTTTTCCAGTTGTCTGGGCTTGACTCTTAATTCCCCTATTTTCGTTTCTGCTTTTTTATTAATGTAAATTAAAAAATGCGAGATCCAATTAGAATAAGCCTCTTGAGGTCAGGAAACTTGTCTGTCTGTTCACTTCGAGACTGTCATAATGCCTATCATATTGCGTGTGCTTAAGCAACATTTTTGTGTGAATTAATATATCCCTGTGAAACAATCATGGGAGTTGTGGTGGGTTCTCTTCTGTTGCCCTCGTTCTTTTCTCCTATCTTTGGCCATTTTCTCGATGTATCTGCTCATGTGGAGGAATAAGAAATCACTGACATGCTTCATGTGACTTTTTCAGAGTATGTTCTTAACGTATTTATTTATTTANTCAAGGTCCATCCATGTTGCTACACATGGCCGGATGTCATTCTTTCTCATTGCCATGTAGTATTCCATGGTATAGATAAACCACATCTTCTTGATCCATTCGTCCGTTGATGGACACTTAGGCTCTTTCCATGTTTTAGCTATTGAGAACTCAGAAGTGGACCCAAAAGTTAACGTATTTATTTTTAAAGCCTACCAATAAAACTCCCCCCAGTCAGGTAAAACTAGGTGAAAAGATCTTTGTAAAAGATTTGTCCAGGAGAAAATATGTCTGAGTAGAATCAGAATGTTCGAGCTGATGGGATAACAGACATCGTGCCCATGCTTTTTGTGGGTTTGGCTCCTGTGCTGAAGCTAAATCTTGCAGAGCGGCCTGAAGTCAAATGATGAAAACAGATGTGCTGGAGTTGTGGGGGAGGGTGCGGAGCCAGGGGATGCCCAAGGCCCTGCTGCTGGCTGCCTCCCCTCCTGATCTTATCCCGTGTGTCATTTGAAAACCAATAGTTCAAAAACTCTCAATGTTCAGATGAGAACGAAAACAAAAATGCAAAGAAGGCAAATGATTCATTCAAAGTTACTCGGTGAATTAGAGCCATAACGTGGGACTACAACTCTGGCCTTCTGTTTCTGAATCTCGTGGTATTTCCAGGCACACAGGAAGCTTCCGGTACCTTGCTCCATGTATGTTTTTGGGTGGACCTGGGATTTGATTACCTCCCGCGGCAGACCCAACAGTCCTTGCTAAGGCACAGACCGCATATTTGCTGATCCCCAAGGGGAAAGCTGTGATTCAGACTTTGAGGTCTAAGAATTGCAGACTTAGTTTCTAGTCTCCCGATGAAACTGCTAATCTGGGTTCCAATGGTGTTTTTGCTACACGGACACCTGCCCACACAACATGATTAGAAATTATAATGATGACGATGATGAGTCTTCCAGGACACCCACGTTCTTTGCAAGATATTTCTGCTAATCGTCTCTACCAGAATCCGTTGGAGAACTTTTTTTAGTTTTTTTTTTTTTTTTTAAACTCTCTCCTTTCTAAGTCAAGTAAAAATACTAGTTTAATTCTGCTGTAGGTTAATGGTTTGTCCTCACCATTCCTGGAGTGTCATTTTTTTGTGCAGAGGATCCTGGAGCCTCGGGTGCATGGGGTGATTAAAAGCATCCCGGGCCCCAGATATGAGGAGATTTGGGTTCAGATTTCAGCAGTGTCCCCCAAATTTCCTCTGAACCCCTGGTAGAGATTACTTCCCTTCTTTTCCCCGTTGCCTCCCCTTCTGTTAAATGGGCATCCAATTCTGCGGTGCCTAATTTACTAGAGTTACGGAAATCAAGTGAGGCAATGCGTAAGGAAATGCTTCAATAACTCTACCATATAAACTGAGAGGGTTGTTACTGAAGATTTTTTGCCACGTTGGTATTTTAGCTTCCTAGGGTTTTATTGAGTGTACTGTAATCCCTCATTGTGAGAGCTGGGAAGGTAGTTCAGATAAAGGACCAAAGTAATGCCTGAAGTATTATTGTATACGGGCTCTACCTTGAACCCAGGGAACAGAGACGCGGCGAGGGAGTGTCACCTAGGGGAAAAGAGAGGGTCCCAGGAACTGGGAGTCTCAATGGAGAAGTAAAAGTAAAAATTGGAAGTGGGAGAGTTGAAGGCTAGTGGCTGGTTGTAAGGCAGTGGAGCAATGGTCTAGAGGTGACAAGAGGCTTCTGAAAAATGCTGGCCATGGCTTTGGACCCTGTGTAGGGGGCCAGGAGGATGCAGATAGAGAAGGTGCAGGGAAACTCGCATTGTCAGAAGGCAGCCATGTCCAGGGAAGTTGGCCGGATGCCCTCCGAGGAGGCTGGAGACAGTTCCAAAGCCCATTAGGGCCAGGATGGGTTCTTTGTCTCTGCCTTCTATTATTTAACCTTGTACTTTCTTCACAGTGCTTGCTTTTTTTTTTTTTTTTAATTATTTTTGGCCTTGCTTTTTAATTTAAGGTCTGACTCTCTGAAGAAATGTTGAAGAGGGGTTCTGATAGGAAAGAGCCGAGTTGGATAATTCTGTTTCTCTCTCTGATTCCCCATTTCCACATCCCCAAAATGTTGATCTTCATGACTTGTTTTCTCTAACATTCACTACCTTTGATGAAAGGCAAACATTTATCTTTTGATAAGAAGAGAAAAAATGCTTGGTGAATATGTTGATATTTTTGCTTTGTGGTAAGGGTTCAGGAAGGAGTAAAATGTTTCCAAAAGCCCCTTTCCTTGAGCAGGCAACTTCAGCTTGTAAACTGGGCTCAAATAACTTTAGCTTTTATTCTTGCCTGTCTATCTATCTATTGATGTATCTGTCTGTCTATCCATCCGACCATCCATCCATCCATCCATCCATCCATCCATCCATCCACCCACCCACATACCTATCTAGGCAAGGTGGTAGAGTTTAATTTTTCTTATTCTTTGATCTTTGATTGGTTTACTGAATCAGATAAACTGAGTTGAAGAAACCCTGATCTTTGAAAGAAGACTTTGGGGAGAAAAAAAGGTATCATGATCCTTTGAAAAGAATTTTTCCCAGGCTAAGTTATATAGTTTCACTGATACTTGGGATGGAAGCTAAAAGGTCTGGACACTGGATCTCTGAAAACCCTGTGAATGTGTTGGCTAAGCCTTTTTTCCTTCTTAGCACAGATGGAAAAGACTCCCCGACTCGCCCCCCCCCCGCCAGAGTAAAATAGAGCCAATATAATATTTGAAACCTTCAACCATTATTTGGGAAAATGATTCTCCATCTATTGCTCGTCCAAACAGACAATAAACTTTTTCAAAAATTAGCAAAAATGTGAATTTTTTAATTACAATTTCTTTTTTGGCATCGTTGGCCTTTCTCATTCTATTTATTTATTTATAATTAAAAAAAAACCCTTTAATTCAGCTCATTCCTAGCTTCCAGTGAACGTTTTAACTAATCAAATGCATTTGAAATACTTTTTAATTTATTGCAAGAACAATAAAAAGCGAGAAGTCATTTTACGTAATGTCTTTTTTTGTTTTCAGTATTGTCAGCTCTTTTTCTGATAGAGGTTTGGTTTGGCTGCAAGCAGCTTGAGGGCATTCATCCCTAGTCATACTTACCCTGTTGCTGTTGGTGAGTTAGAAAAATAATAACTAGTAATAGTAACTGGTAACAGAGTCTCTGTATAGCCTTCACCCATCCTCCTCTAATATCTTACATAGCCAGATACATCTATCAAAGCTAAGAGATTATCATTGGCACAACACAATTAATTAAGCTACAAACGCCATTTACCAGTCAGATAAAACCACCCCTCCTCCTGTCATTGAGAAAGAAGTATGGAGAGTGATGGAGGGAGAGCTCTTTATCATTTGACATGGGAACAGAATCTTCCATATCCACAGACCCAAACCAGAAGGTATGAAAAGGTGAAGAAGGGAGTCCTTACCTCTCTATTTTGGTAGCGTTACCTATTAAGGCATTGCCCATTTACCGTATTTTTACATACCCTATTTATTCTCAGATGAAGTACAGTGAGGCTGGGAAGGGAAGTATTTTTGGTTAGAGTTGGAAAATGGACCTTGATTCAAACTGCAAAAGTTTGAGAGTAGAATCTCAGGTTCTTGTATGTGATGGTATCAACCTCCCAGTGGATAGGTGGCCATTTTGTTTGTAGTAATGATTCTCTTGCTCTTGTTTGATTCTCTTCATCCTCACATACAGGGTGGAGCCATTTGCCAGCAGCATCCTGAAATGTCTTGTTTGTGAGATTTAAGATGGTGAAAAATAGTTGGCAATATGAGATGGGTTGGATGAGTCTATGAATCTTGATGCCTGTCGTCAAACATGTTTCTCTATCTCCAACAAATGTTTTGCTGTATCCACTTACTGTGAGATGAAGGTTGAGGAGAGGCTGGGGAGGTGTTGTCCAGTGTGGGGGTAGCCAGTAGCCACATGAGACCCCTGAGCACTTGAAATGTGGCTATTCAAATACAAATATTCTGTATATTTTGTATATGTTTGTCTATTTCTTATATATTTGTAACATAAGTCTTTTTCTACTTATATTTTATTTTATTTTATCTTCTATTCTTTTTAAGCATAACTACTAGGAACCCTTAGAATTGCGCATGTGTCACATTATATTTCTCTTGGTCGGTGGTGTGAGCCTGGGAAGAATATGGAACACAGTAAATTGACCTTGTGTTCTTCCCTGAGTTCTAATAATGTTGGCATTAAAGGGAAAAGCTTCAGCAGTCATAATTTTCATTAAAAAAATCTGATTCAGAAGAATTGGCTCATTTTACATTATTGCTTGGACTGGAGAAGAATCTGACATTTGGTATTTTCATAATTGAGAACATAACTTGCTGACTTAAAAAAAAAAATCACAACATTGTGTGCTTGGCCTTAGGAACCAGACTCTGAGCTCTTTGAAAATAGAGATTGTGTCCTTTTCTCTTTCTGCCATCCTTTTCCCCCAAACCACACATTAACTAGCACATAGAAGGTGGTTAACTGGCATTTGTTGAGAAACAAAATAACTTTTAAAAAGGAGAAAACAATATGAAGCTACCCTGTACTTATGGTTGGAAGAGAGAAATATGTACCTTTATAAGGCAGCCCTTTTTCTTAAGTCAGCCACCAAAATTAAAGAACATCGATCCGGTGTTTATTTACTTCTTGATTTGATTACCATTCTCATCAGGTGTCCCTGTCAGCTCTGCTTATGATAAAGAATCTTTTCAAAATGCTTAACCTCACCACCCCTTGGGCAATGATGCCACTTACACATATTAATCCTCACCTTGTTCAGACAGTATATCTGAGCCCTAAAGACTGGATTGTTCTGATCTTCCCTTGTTTGATCCTTTCCAACATCTACCTCTACTATAGAGGTTGTGGGAATAATAATGAGAGATGAGTTTAAGCTTGGACTATAGTAGCTTTTCATTCGTTATTTTAAAATTTGCTTCTGTTTCATAATGGGCTGGAGCCTGTGTGAACCTATGACTTACCGGCTCTCAGTCTTCCATTGTGTCTCGTTCCCCCAATTCTTTCTTCTTTTGTCCCCCTGGTGAGGGGACAGGCTTTGTAAGATGTTATTTGGCCACAATCCTGTGCTGATAAATTCAAGAGCTGCCATGATTCCATGTTAGGCATGACACAGGTCCTAACTGATCCCTGAATCCAGCTTTGGTCAAAAACCTGTTGCGTTGGTTAGAGGCAAGCCTTAAAGAATCACAATGGCTTTGTTGCTTACTATTCCTAGAAAAGACCTCGTGAAAGAGCCCTTCTGGTTATATACAGCCTTCCTTCTTATTTTATTTTAACTTTTTAATGTTTATTTATTTTTGAGAGGAGAGAGGGTGGGCAGATCGAGAGAGGGAGAAACAGAACGTGAAGCAGGCTCCGGGCTCTGAGCTGTCAGCACAGAGCCTGACGTGGGGCTGGAACTCACGAACTGTGAGATCATGCCCTGAGCCCAAGTCAGATGCTTAACTGACTAAGCCATCCCGGTACTCCAATATACAGTCTTATTTCTAAGAAATATTTAAAGCTTTGATTCTTCTGCAGAACAGCCTAGAAGCTGTTTCTCTTGGAAGGGTGTACAAGGCAGCTGGTATGGGTGGAATAAAGATTGGCCTTAGAGTCAGAAGACCTGTGTTTCCTTTCTGCTTCTTCTGTTTTCTAGTTGTTGGATCCTGGACAAATAACATATCATCTCTGAACATTAATTTCTTCATCTGTCCAAATTAGACAGTATCTGTTTACACGGGGTTGTCATACTTTAATGTAAGAGGAGTACCTATTTTAGGGACCAATACTTGAGCTTTTTAAACACTAAATGAGTTGTTTTTTTCACCTACACCTTGTGATTTTGTTGGTGATAGACCAATAGCCATCTTCTGCCTTCATTTCAGAGGTGGGGAGGAGGGCATTGGGTAACTGTGTGGTAAATTCCACTTTAATTCTAGCTTTGAGAAAAAGAGCAGGGAAAATGTGGTAAGCAATTGCTTCTAAAAAGCTCGGACTAAAAGCACTTGATGGATTTGTGCTGGCTTCCCGGTAGACTCATCTCTGCACTGCCCGCATAGCACAATTAATAGTTATTACTCAAGAAGGAACAAATAAAAAAAAAAGCGAGAGCAGGCATAAAAACATCCTTTCATCTTCCTGACGATGGTCCCCTTTGTCAGGTCTGTGGAGCCATACCTGTGAATCATCCTGGGAAAGCACAGTGTGGGTGATTAGAAGGAAGATCTTGTGGCTCATTTCTTACCCACTTCCTGGGCTGGGGAAATGTCTCAGCTCGTCTTTCTTATCTACTGATGTCTTGTCAATATCCACTACCGTTCACCATGCATCTTCACAAACAAGGGCCTCTTTCTCACTCCAAACCATCACTGTGTAGAGAGCCAGTTACTCTCTGTGCAGACAGAGTTGTAAAGAAAAAGCAGAATAAAGCTGAGAAGGCAAGAATGGGGCACCATGGAGGAAGCACTAGAGTAGGGGTCCAGAACAGTGACTCTGAGAAGGAGCATAAACTACTCAAGCAACATTTGTGTTATGAGGCTATGAAATGAGTCACGGTTCTGTTGGAGACCAGCCACTTGACCTTGTGTACTTTATTCTTATGATTGTAGAGTCCACAAATCAAGTTTTCCACTTGCAATCTTGAAACTTAGAGCCTACGGGAATCCTGACTTTGAGGATGGATGCCCCATGTGGGCATCTGATTCTCCCCCAGATTCAACTTGATAGGCAAAATGGAGGTGAAGGAAATGGATCCTACAGTCTGTTCTTGTGTTTGAATCCGGCTGAAGCACGAGTGACTCGGGGAGAGCTATATAATGTCTCCAAGCATTAGGTTTGTCAACTGTGAGAGAGGAACAGGGTTGTTGTGAGAACTGGACATGGTGCATGCTATAATGTGCCTGGCACACAGTAAGCTCTCAGTTAAGGATGGGGATTGTTGTTGTTATTGTTCTTATTATTATCTGTCACCACAATCGTTTCCTTGGCCCTATCTTATAGGGATAGACTTGTGGCCACAGGAAGTATTCATTGTGAAAGCAGTTTCACTAGAGAGATGGAAACTATCTGTACAGTGAACAGTACAAGTAAAGAAAGCTCAAAATCAGTTCTACCATCTTCTTTTTTTTTATTTTCCATGGGTTATTTACTTTTTTTTTTTTTATCAAGCCTTGGATTGTATCTTTTTTGCTATGTCTCTTGGGTTTTTCCCATCTTGGCTATTCCACCTGTTATTACTCTAAGCCAAGCTCTCATTGCCTCCTGCTATCTTCATGTTCCTGTCTCCAGACTCCCTGAGAACCCTGGTTCTAGAGTGTGGTTTCTGGGCCTGTGGCGCCCCCACCAAGCCTTGCAGCTCATTGGAAATA
>NW_027528417.1:13729134-13820511 GCF_008692635.1 Crocuta crocuta | reverse complement strand
GTATCATGGGGCGTGTTTGCCATCATGCTGTAGGGCCTTTGTCCAGCTAATTTGCTCAAAGTACATACTTAGCCAATGTGTGTGTGTTCTGCCTCTGGAATATTTCCTGTTTCTCATTCCTCCTAGTCCCTCTTTTGTAAGAGGTGGTCAGGAGGGTCAGTGTGGGGCTGCTGAAAAGCACTGGAGTAGGAGAATAGTGACTCAATCCAGGTCACCATCCATTACCTTGACCATGACAATAGTCTCTGAAATGGTGATGATACTTTTATGATTTTCCTTTGTTGCTCTTCTCCACACCATGTGAAGATCTTATGAAACTGTTAATTGGATCATATCTCACCCCCTGCCATACAGTGGCTTCCATGGTATCTAGAAACATTCAGAAGACCTTTTAGTATCCCGCACAGTGATGTGAGTTGGGCTTCCCTCATCTCCCACTCCACAATCACTTTACTCATTAAGCTAAAAACACACTGACTTTCCTTTTATCCCTTGTGTAAGCCAAGTTGTTTCCAACTTGACCTTCCGATTCTGCATATGGCTGACTCGGAGTCTTCATTCTAGGCTCAGTACAAATGTCATCTTCCTGAAGAGATCTTCCTTAACCTACAGCTAAAGTAGCACACCTGTCCCCTCCCCATTGCTTTTTCCTGTTAGCTTGTTTTAAGTTCTGTACAACACTTACAGTTCTCTGAAAGCATGGTTACCATGCCTTTGTTTACTTTTTGTATATCGCAAAGTCTTTTGGCGAGAGATATCTTAGTTATAACGATGATGATGATTTGCTGAGTGCTCACTCCACACTAGGCACTTTGCATTGTGCACTCTAATGGATCAGTGCATTTGGATTATTTCTTTCTCTTTAATGCATTATTTGTACCGTTGTCTTCCTCTTTTCTTAGGGTGTCAGCTCCCAAAATGGGGGAACTGTATCTATTTTTTGCCTTTCTGTTCCTACCCTAAAGAAGATTGACCGGCACAGGCATGGAGTGGTGCTCCGTAAATGGTTATTTAGGATATGTATGGATCCCAGAAGATTATCAAGGGGGAACAAGTCCACGTGGAGGAAAGAGAAGGAGTCTCTCAGCCCCTATCCCAGGGGAAAATAGCCTTAAGTTCATCTTTATCTTTAGTTTAAGAGAGGAAGCAGGGTACGGAATCAGTGTTGGGATTTGCTGTATCGGCCTTGGGTACAGACACCGATCTTGACAATCGGGGAGTAGGTTCTTGAGTGGCACCTTACTGAGAACAAGTCCTTGTGAAAGCCTTAAGTTTGGTGTGTAGCGTGGTTGGAAAGGGCCTAATGACTTTTACGTTCTTTGCGTGCACGCTGTCGATGTGCGTATGCAAGCCTTTTATTATTATGGACTCAGCCGGCAGTAACCATGGTGAGTAGACCCTATCACACAGCATTTTTCTGAGTCAGTTTAAAATGCTGACAATTAAATATACCGTACTCTTTTAAGCGATCCATCAGTCTCCCTTGTTGTCATGGTGACCGGAGTATATTTAGAAATGTGACAAGTACACTGAGTTCAATTGCACTTTTGCCAAAACATAGTTTTGCAGCTAAAATTGAATTTCCTGATTGAAGATCCAAGTGCTGTTAAGGGGGCATAATCATTTCTATACATTATTCTGGAAGCATAACTTACATCATTCTATTAAATCAGCAGTTAAAAGTCTTATCAGGCTAGTAAGATACTGACACTTGAGTGGTTGTACATAGAGTTGATGGAAGAAAGTAGAAGAAAGGTGGCATCCTGTTTTTTCCTTTAA
This sequence comes from Crocuta crocuta, assembly GCF_008692635.1. Taxonomy (NCBI): domain Eukaryota; kingdom Metazoa; phylum Chordata; class Mammalia; order Carnivora; family Hyaenidae; genus Crocuta; species Crocuta crocuta. The sequence goes on along the minus strand of NW_027528417.1, from coordinate 13,818,732 downwards.
AAATGAAATTGAGCCTCACCAGTGTAACTAGACTAATGGTTAATTCCTTTCTATCTTTTTAAAGAAATTGTAGGTAAGTGTACATGTGTCTGTTCCTCCAGATTGTATTTTTAATTGAAAGAAATTTATTAAGTACCTCCTCTCTCCTACATGCAATCTATTCTTAGCAGCACGAGGGCATCTTTTTCTTTTGGTTTGACCTCAGATTGGCAAGCATCCTTATTTTTCCCCAGCCTTTTTCCTGCTGGGTTTTACATGGGGTAAAGAGATGACATGAATATAACTTTTTGCTGAAACAAAGGAAAAGTTAAAATCTCATCTCTAGTTTGATCAGGGACTAGGTTTGGAGTCTCACTTCCTGTCCTTTGACCTATTACTCTAGTGATGAGAATGATGTTGGGGGGACCTGCTTGCTCTCTTGACCATAGAAAGTTTGGAAACTTATGCAGTGCCTGGTCCTTATTATCAACCTGCTTTTATTCCTGGCCACAGACAGATTTTTTTCTTTCTTTTGGGATGAGAAACAAGGACTCCTGGAGACTTTTGCCTCTGAGTTTTCACGGAGTCGAATGTCTCAGCAAGTGAGATGGATTTTGAGTCCCTGTATGGTTAAATTGTTTTTATTTCTTTCGTGAACATGGCAAACAATGGTAAGAGACATGTTAGTTATAATAACAAGGTACAATTTCCTGAGTTTTTACTGTATGCTAGGCATTGTGTATAGTAAGGTTTGTAATGGATCATTTCAGTGGAAGTATACAATAATCTTCAGATGCAGGTCTATTGCCATTCTTATTTCACATTAAAAACAAACAAACAAACAAACAGGTTTAGAGAGATTCTGTATTTTGACCAAGAGCATATCAAGGGGCACCTGGGTGGCTCAGTCGTTTGAGCCTCCGACTTTTGACTTAAGCTCGGTTCCTGATCCTAGGGTCATGGGATCGAGCCCTGTGTTGGGCTCTGTGCTGAGTGTGGAGCCTGCTTAAGACCCTCTCTCTCTTTGTCTGCCCCCTCTCTCCTAGTGCTCTCTCCTTCTCTCTCAAAATAAAATAAAAATAAAATTAAAAAAAGAGTCTACATACCCCAAATAGTAGTAGAGTCTGGATTTTGATCTAAGTGCTCTCTATTAACCAGTGCCTGCCCCACGGACAGCTCGCAATGGATATATGTTACTAACAGGTGGCCTATTCCATGGTGCGGTCATACAGATGTTTCACTGTGTCCACATGCTCGCTGAAGTGGCCTCTACATAACAGTAAACAGGTATCAGAGTCTGAAAGTAGAGCTGAGCCACTCTGTGCCTTCCCTAATAGTTTAGAACCAAAGAAGATTGGCCCTGGGCAGGAAGGGAGCATACATTAGTCCCATCTAAGTGCAGGGGTTTGGTCTCAGGACCTCTCTACACTCCTCTGTGTGAGTTTTTGTTTATGTGAGTGATAGCTAATGATATTCATCTTAGAAATTAAAAGTGGGGTGCCCGAGGCTCTGACTCTCAATTTCAGCCCAGGTCAAGATCTCACTGTCGTGGGATTGTTTCCCACATCAGACTCCACACTGAACGTGGACCCTGCTTAGGATTCTCTCTCTTTACCTCTTCCCCGCTCATGTGCACTCTCTCTCTCTTTATATCCAACGAAATAAATAAGCATTTAAAAAAAGAAATTAAAGCAGAAATTTAGAAAAAGATTTTAAAGTAAACTGCATGAAAATAGTACATTTTCCAAAAGACACAAAAAAACTAGTGAGAAAAATGACAATTTGTCATGACGTATGCTTTGATTAAAGTTTAGGAAGAAAATCCAGAAATAATTTACAAAAAGGATTGGAAAAGATAGTAAAAAGGATATAATTGTGATTTCTATTTTTTTGATACTACACTAAAACTTGACAAGTGGTAGTTTTCTAATTTGAAATCTGAAATTGTATCAACACATTTCTTTATACTCTGTTATGTTAAAATTCACTGGTCTTATACTCAGTTTGAATCGCTCTCCACCTGTGTAACACCACAGATTGCTCACTTAAAAAACACGGGTTCACCGAGTTACACATATCTTTCAAATATTCATGTTTCATTCTGTAACAATAACAAAAAACATCACATTTGTTAATATCACCACTGCTTTCATCAAAAACATACTTTAATTATTAGGAATATGTCAAGTATCTAATTGGAGATGCAAGGTTATTGAAGTTCTGATTTTCACTTGAAAAGTCGTTTTTCTCATTGGCAACAAATCCCATTAATTGTTTTCCTTGAAATGATAGGCTCTCTTGGTTTGTGTCTGGCATCACCAAGTCTGAATGACCACAGTTCGTCAGTCATTCTTTCAAATAAAAATGATGTTCTGTGCAGCGCTCCGTGAGCTCAGCTCTCGATTCCAGCAATCACACAGTTGCCTTTCTTGGAGACTGCCATTGTAATTTGGGATTCAGCAAAAGATCTTCATGCCTACTTTCTATTTTGTCACACGGAATACTAACAAGATGTGCGCTCAAGGATTGAGTTTGCTAAAATTAATTCTTAGTGGAAGGAGGACAGTTTTAAGTGAAATGAGCTCCGTGTTTCCTGTACTGTGGGTACCTGGCGGTGAAAAGTGCAATGGCTGTCAGTACGTTGTAGAGCCACTGCTTGATTCCTCTGAAGACCCTGGCCATGTTTACCTACTCGTGATTGCCTTCCCACCATGGACACAAATGTCAACACTGTGAAAAAGATGCATCATGTGCATTGAGAGCCACTGATCTAATCCTGTCCTTTGGCTTTTTTAGGCGAGCAGAGCTGGAAGCGACCTTCCCGGGACCACTGCACTGGTTAGCGGCTGAGCTGGGGATAAGAATCCAGTTATCTGTGCATTCCTCTTTTTCTTTGAGTTCCTGTACCAGTTTCCAGAATCTCAAGGTAGATGTTTTTGAATTTCTCTTGTGAATATGTGATGCCAAATGTATGTAATTATTCATTTGGGAAGATTTCCATATATTTTTGTTTGNGTTATCTGTGCATTCCTCTTTTTCTTTGAGTTCCTGTACCAGTTTCCAGAATCTCAAGGTAGATGTTTTTGAATTTCTCTTGTGAATATGTGATGCCAAATGTATGTAATTATTCTATTCATTTGGGAAGATTTCCATATATTTTTGTTTCTTTGTTTATTAAACCCTTTGCCTATTTTCCACACTCTGTGCTCACTGCTGCACCACTGCTCACTCCCCTGCTTTTCAAGAGTGACCACTGTTTGCCTTTTTAAACAAAACAGGTTCTGTCTTTGCCAAGACCTGAGAGAAGTTGAAGGAGCAGTTGAGTGCTTGTTCATTTTCTGGTTTAGAATTCCAGCGTTGTGGGGAAAGACAAGACTTTGGGAGTTTGGGCTGAAGCAGCCACTTCCTTCTTCACCTGGATTAGCTCGCAGTCACAGGAAGGGAAACTGCATACGTTCCCATATTGTTACTGTCACAGTGAAGTCATCTTACTGGATGAGCCCCTGCCTCCCCACTTGTCTGTTAAAATTCTCTCCCTGATATTTTTCCTTTCTGTGGGAGGGAGGTCGTCCAATACAAATTACCCTTTACCTCTACTTTTGCTTGTGTTCATATTTTATGTGATCTGTTTACTTCAATAAAAACAGCTTAGCCTGAGATTGTAATGATGGATGTGGAGAAAGGCCATTGAACTAGACCCAGATATCATGTTTTCTCTTCAATCTCTCTCTCCTGTTTTGGGTAGCATTTGGGGGGTCGGGTTTAGACAGGTTGCAGTGTTCGAAAATGAGTGAATCTGGCAGACGGTGAAAGTAGGCTTTCAATCCACTCTCCAATGGATTGTTCTCTCATTTTCAAATATGTTGAATGTTCTTTTGAACGATCTCATTTATTTTTCCTATTTCTCACCCAGCATTTCATTGCTGTCTCCCACCTGTGAGCATTTTTTCTTAACTTTGTTTTCAGCTTCTTCCTCCATGTCAGTTTTGATTACTCAAAAGTATGATCTGATTTGACCTTGGCTCACTTCTGTGAATCACTTCTTCCCTAAACTTAAGCCTTTGATGATTTCTTTTCTTCCCATAAAACTTCATTTCCTGCGAACCATTTAGCTTTTTCTCTTTCTTTCGGAGACTTTTGGTTATGGCTTTGTCTAGCCATTTAGGAGGCTCCCAAACTGCCTCCCAGCCGTTCTTTTTTAACTCTTCAAAATGTGTTTTCTGCCTTGTCTGAACCTCTTGAGCATGGGGACTGTCTCGTGCTTGGCACGGCCTTGCCGCCCCATGGATGTGCTGCACGGATGCTATTTTTACTCAGGGGTCTCTTCTTCAAAGGCCATCCTTCAAATTTGTATCTCAGAGCTCAGAGCTGTTGTTTGTCTCTCAGCACTGGGCAGCTAAATCTCTGAAACACAGAGCTGCAGCGGCCCATCTTCTAATGCTGACTCCCTCCCACTGCCAGGATGTTACGCATGCCTTCCCTGACAGATGGCCATTGAGCCTCTGCTTGGGCATTTCCAATTCTTTGGGAAGCAGTTGGTTCTGCTGCTGGGCAGCTTCGTGTTTAAAGTTCTCCTCTCCTTTGCTCAGAAACGGGAGTTTTCACTGTTTCAACCCTAAGAGTTTTAGCGTTGCATATTTGGCACAAGTATAACATGGCTTCTACATGACCCATCCCTGGATTCTCGAGGGTAGCTGTAATTCCTCCATCCCCTTCCTTTCTTGCTACCTCTGTCGTAGGACTTACACAGGTTTGGATGCTTATATTCTTTATCCTGTCCCTATGTCCACGTCATGTTCTAGATTTCCGCCATGCCATTCACCTCTAAAGTTCTCTTTCAAGTGCACTTCTTTGTTAGGTACTGGGAACAGTGTGCATTTGTGAGTCTGAAAGCTAGGATATACATAGGGAATATAGTCAATGGTGTTGTAATAGCATTGTATGGTGGCAAGTGGTAGCTACATGTTAGCACGGTTTATAGAGTCATGCAAACACTATGTAGTATACTTTGAACTAATGTAACACTGTGTATCAACTGCACCTCAGTAATTAAAGGAAAACAGTTAGGATTCAAATTCTAGTACCATAACTTACTCGGTGGTTGAACTCAATCAGATTATTTAAGTGTTCTGGACTTCGGTTTATTTAGACCCAAAATGGATATACGAATGACTTCTAAGAATATTTTTAAGGATTAAAGTATGAAAAATGCTTAGCTCAGGTACAGAAATGTAGTGTGTTTAAGAAATACAACTTTTACCTTGATAAACTTTTTGTCTTTGATCTTTCCAATGTTTTAAAAAATTTCATTCCAGTATAGTTTACCTAGAGTGTTATCTCAGTTTCAAGTGTACCAGATAGTGATTCAGCAATTCTGTACATTACTCAGTGCTCATCATGATAAGTGCACTCTTAATCTCCTTCACCTATTTCACCCATCCCCCAACCCACCTCCCTCTGGTAGGTTGTTCTCTATAGTTAAGAGTCTGTTTGTTGTTCCTGGTGGGTCCCTTTTTTTCTTTGTTCATTTGTTTAGTTTCCTAAATTTCACATATGCGTGAAATTATATGGTATTTGTCTTTCTCTGAGTCACTTATTTCACTCAGCATTATACTCTCTACATCCATCCATGTTGTTGCAGATGGCAAGGTTTTGTTCTTTTTTAAGACTGAATAATATTCTATTGGGTGTATATATGTATGTATGTATATACCACCTCTTCTTTATCCATTCATATATGTATAGACACTTGGGCTACTTCCATAATTTGGCTATTGTAAATAATGCTGCAGTAAACATAGGGGTGCATATATCTTTTCATATTAGTGCTTGCTTTCGTATTCTTTGGGTAAATAACCAGTAGTGGGGTTATTGGATCATATGATAATTCTATTTTTAACTTTTTGAGGAACCTTCATATTGTTTTCCACAGTGGCTGCACCAGTTTGTGTTCCACCAAAAGTGCAGAAGTGTTCTTTTTCTCCACATCCTCACCAACACTTGTTGTTTCTTGTGTTTTTGGTTTCAGCCATTCTGATCGGTGTGACATCATATCTCATTATAGTTTTGATTTGCATTTCCCTGACATTGAGTGATGTTGAACATCTTTTCATGTGTGTGTTGGCCATCCGTATGTCTTCTTTGACAAAATGTCTGTCCATGTTTTCTACCCGTTTTTCAATTGGATTGTTTGGGTTTATTTGGTGTTGATACAAGTTCTTCATATATTTTAGATTCTAACCCTATATTGGATATGTCATTTGCAAATATCTTCTCCCATTCAGTAGATTGTCTTTTAGTTTTTTTTTGATTGCTTCCAGTGATTTCTTTTTCCTTTTTATATACGTGATGTGATTTTTAGAATTCATTATTTTAAGAATTTCTCCCTCTCTCTCCTTCTCTTTCTCCAGTTTTTTCTTTTAAGATTTATTCATGCCCACAATCCTAAACAACAAGAAAAAAATCCCGTTACTTCTCGATTCATGTCCCCTTTTATTTTGTAAGTTTGTCTAGAACTTAACTTTTTTTTGGACAAATACGCTTTTTTATCTATATGAATTTTCTCAACTCTTGACTACATCTTTACTCATATATTCAGTTTGTATTATTCCTCCTGTGGAAAACATTTGTTCACCCTTTTAATGGATCAATGATGAGTGGGTATTGCATGTTACTTAACTCCTCATTAAACCCCTCACTCATAGCTTTTAGAGTTACTTAGTTGAATTATATATTTTTAAAATTAAATGTTCAATTAATATCAATTTAAAACATATACCATGCACTTCTTACATGATACGCATTGAGCTAGATGCTCTAGGAATGACATAAAACTGTTTTAATTTATTCATGCATTTATTCATTGAATATATTCTTGAGTACTCAAGATCCAATTTTGCATTTGAGGTTCAAGAAACTGAGTTAGACAAGGCTGTCTCTTCTCAAGGCACACAAATAAATACAAGTGATAAGACAGTGTATCAATTTTAGTAATTTAGATATGGAACCAGACATTATGAGATGGGCTGCTTCACCAAACCTTTCTAGGTTGGGAAAAACGTCACGGCAGGTGACATACTTAAAGTTTGAGTAAGGGTCTTAAAGTCCCCTGGAAAGATAAGACCTCTCTAAGGGTTTAGATTGCGTTTGGTTATTAAGCCAATTTTGTGAAATCCAACCGCTAAGTTCCATGTGTTACCCTTGACTCTCCTCTTCCCTCCAATTTTATGCATGTAACATTTTTTCATACTTCTGTTTATTTTAGGGGTCTGACAACCAACAGAATAACTGAAAGATGTGATGATCTTATCAGTTTGCTTTTGAGACCTAATTACTGCAAGAATGCCTATTTCCGCATTTAGCAATAACATTAATACATAGAAATAATCTCATGATAATATGATACATTACAGAGTATTTCTCAATCCATCATTTCATTTACTTCTTATAGAACAGCTTAGTGCTTGTGGGCTTCCTGAGTGTCTTAAGCACTGCTACTGATAGATAAGAGCACAAGAACTAGCACCGAATAATTACGTGTAGAGGGTTTGCAAAGCACTTTTCTCTTTTTATTCCAAGATGATCATGCTGTATTTTCTGATTTTATTTAGATCACATGACCAGGTCTGCCCATAATGAGGCATCTAGGAATGTGTCCCTTTACCACTCTGTGCCTCAGCTTTGTTACTTGCCAAATGAGAATATTGCTACTATTACTAACAATAACACTAACTTCACCTCATTGGATTGAGGTGAAAAATAGTCATTCATCTGTGTGAGAGCATAATGTGTATAGCTGGCCACAACTGTACATACAATATGAACCTTTTGATTGACCAGATTGTTAGTTACTTCAATCGAGAGGAGTTCAACTTAATTTTTACCTGTCTCTACAAGTTTTCTAAGGTAGCTTCATGTCTTAACTCGCTCCTGTTTAGCCCAAAGTGACTGCAGGCAAGTGCCGTATGTTCAGTAAGTACTTGTTGGTTGAATTTTTTTGTGTGTGTTTTTAAAGTCCTGACCTTCCAAAGTCCAGTGCTGGAAATTTGTAAGCAACTTATATTTTTGCTTAGGATTCCCGAAGCCTCTCATTTAATTTCTAGATTATAAGTTCCATTGATGGAACCCTTATAAATATCACATTAAGAAGCTGAGCATTACCTTTAGGCCAAAGCAATTTACTTTTTAAAAATCTGATTAATTTCAACACAATCAGCCAGGATGTCAGAAGATCTCAGTGCCTCTGATAGATGCTGACAGGTGAGGAAATTAAAATCAGGGAGGGAAGCAATTAAATACTGGCAAACATTACTTTAATGAGACAACCAAATCATTCATAAGCCATGGAATATGTTGTATTCTTGATAAGTATCTTAGGGTGGCGGGTGAGAGAGTGCATTTAAAAATGTGCTGGAGTGCATTTAAAAATGCTCTTTGTACATGATCGGATGACGGGAGTAGAGGCCGTTCAATGTTTGTTACCTAACACCTTTGGCCCGATCTCACATTTCAGTTGTTTTCAGAGACAGACTTCCTAATGATCATGTTAAAGATTATGACCTTGTTTAATTTAAGCAAATCTAGAATACGATTTAAACAATGAAGTAGATTTAAATCTACTTAAATTTAGTTTAAGTAGATCTTACAAATCCTTTCACCCCACCTCTGCTACTGCCTAAAACTTCGGCAACTGCACAAAATCCAGACAAAAATAATTTTTGGCCTTTTCACAAGTGATGTAGGGATAACCGTGGTCAAGAACTATGAGGAGAGAAGCAAAAAAATAAATAAGTAAGTGCCATTTTGTACAACTTCTCGTGCAAAAGACTTAGGAATTAGAGTGTTAAGAGCAGGACCCAGGTGCTCAATCCTCATTCAGCTCTTCTTTTCAGGATAACACCCACCTATTCAGAAGGGACATCTGGAACCACAGTGCTTACAAGCTGCCTCTTAATTGCATTAATTTTCTAAGTTCAGGTTTGTACAAGGCTCTGTCATGTTATGCTCATTGGTCCTATACCCCTTGTAAAATATCAAATATTAAGAGGCATCTTTACATTGGCCACAGTGATTGTGATGTCAGTTGGTTGGAATTTGTGTTCATAATGTTAGGCTCATCTTCCTAGGACTGTGTTGCTTAAAAATTGCCCTGGGGAGCAGGCTTCGGTTTAGAACGTACCTCGGTTTGTGAAAAGCCTGTTGGAACAGTTGTCTCTGCTCTCTTGATTTCTCACAACCTTCCATTCCTTTCTGCCTTTTTTCCTTATTTCCCTCCATGGTTCTTTCCTCTCTTTCTTCTTCATGGGCTTCGTTTGCCCTCCCCTGTTTTTTCCTGAAATAGAGTGTAAATTATCAATGATTCTGTACCAGCTCCAAAGGGGCCTGGTGAGTCTTGCTTTTGCATTTATTTAATTAATAGGTTGAGTTTTGTAAATTAAATGGTGAGTATACAGGTTTCTTTATTTTGGGTTGAAATTGCTTCTGAAAATGAGAACATTTTTCTTGAGAGAGGATGGGTGGTTTGGCCAAGGCTGCAGACTGCCAGGGTCTCGGTCAGTGGTCATAAATACAGAGGCGACTAAGGATAACTGGCCTTATTAGCAAGCTGCTAGAGTGGGGTTTGTCAGTTGTCCAAGATGTCTTTATGGGTCTAGTGGAGAACTCCATTGCATTAGGTAATACCCATGAGTTTACTGAGGACCCGTGACCTCCAACCATGTGAAGATGGCCAGTGAACTTCTTAGCTAGGAGGCTTCAGCTTTTCTACCACTTAACGTGAGACTTAGTGACAAGAGAGAATTCAGGGGTACTGGCTTCTGTTGTTTCTGTGGCTTGTGTTTTGACAGTTTGCCAAGAAGGTTGCATCTCTGAAACTGCGCTGGGGAGAGCTGAGAAAGTCTTCATGGTAACCCTGCATCGAACACTCCTTTTGCCCCAGCTTAGTAATGTGTCATCTTCTGGTTAGACCACAGATGTGAAGTCTTCTCTGTCTCCTTTCACTTGCCAAGGAAGGAGGACTCGATACTAAATGTGTTTTGGTGCTTTGACAATCGACTTTTAGACAGTATATGTTCCCAAATGGGAGGCTGTGTCATGTGATAGAAGGGTCATTACTGGTTTGGGAGTTAAGATTCGAGGTTACGTTTTTACCCGCTCCGTATTAGCCATACGATCTTTAACGTTTGGTTTCCTTGTTGGTGAAATTAGTAATGATTAATGTTTTGATTTTGGTGGCCTATGGCAAGAATTTCTTGCAGGGTAGACTATCAGCCGGGTCCTATTCTGAATCTTATTTGAGTCCTGTATGAAAATGGGATATATGAATAAAACTTCCCCGAAGTCTTCTACTTCTCAATAAATCTGTCCATCGTATTCAGTTCCCTGTTCTTCTGTTGGAAGCCCCACCTCTCTTAACCTAAGGGACAAACTTGAGGCACAAAGGCTGAGCTTCAAAATTATTTGAGATGGACCTTCAGGTCTTTACACGTTAAGCCCTATCTCTTGCTTCCCGGGGTTGAGAGGGCACTTCATTTTTCATTTTGAAGTGTTGTCTTTGGAAAACATATTCTTTGTTGTTGTGAGGGTGAGACCAGGTGAGATAGACGTAGATAAATATTGCCGTGTTTTAGAACTAGGGATATGGATCAAAGAAATTCCCATCTCAGAGATAGTCTCTAGCACTGTATGCTTGTAACATCATCCTTATCTGTTGATCAGATAAACATGGGCTTATAGGAAGAAATATTAGTGTTTTGTATACCATCACTTTCCATTATTTACAGATAGGTAATAATGGAGGAAAATCATCCCAAAAATGTTGAACTGAGGTTTGGCTACGAACTAGATATCATAAGCCCCATTTACATATAAGGAATTGACACTCAGAGAGTTTTACTTGCCCAAGGACATTGTTAAGAGGAAGACAAGTCTGACCGGCTCTAAATCCCATGTGTTTTTGCCGCTTTCTCATGTCAGTCAAGTAGCTGGTTTCATTTTATTATTCTCTCCTCTACCCAACCGAGTGGATAAAGTCAGTGAGTTGTTTGTGTTTTCCCAATCTAATAGCCCGGGATAGACTAAGATATAGAGGAAAGATCACTGGACCAACAGGTGGAGCCCAGAAAGCCCAAAATTATACCCTACTGTGTACTATACTGTGTAGTCTTGGGCAAGTTACCTGCCTTTCCCAAACTTCAGTTCCCACATCCGTAAAATGAAGACAGTGATACTCATTCACTGTATACTTGTGAAGTTAATGAGAAATTTGTTAGTTACCTTCTCCTTCTCTCTCTTCCTCCCAGAGCTTCTGTTTCCTCACCTACGAAGTGAGTAGATGAAGCTCTACCTGCTTCTTCACTGGGTTGTTATGGAGTGAAATGAGATAGTAAATGTGAAAACGTTCTGCAAAACAAGAAACTGTTATATAGGTAGAAGAGTTTATGATTATTACTGATAAATGTAACTTAGTACCTAAGAGGAACATTTACCTGTTTCCTTTACAGACACTAGCATTACAGTTTGCTGCACCTTGCGTCCACTGACTATTTGAAGAGGTAGTTGTCTGAGGTAAGAGAGGATCAGCATCTCCATATTTAAGAAGTGCTAAGGGGCATCTTAGCCAAGATGTTTACAGTTGATATTACTCCTAACAGAAGAAATATAGAAATATTTCATGAGCCCCAAAACCTGAAAAATGGCCAAAGCAATGCACTGCCATCTTTTATCTCTTTTTGATTTAATTTTCCCTTTCAATTCCTAGCACAAAGATCTGGGCAATGCAGAAGATTCAGACCTAACAACTATTTCAGTGTCCAGGATGTGCTGTGTTCTTATCTACTGCCTTTTGGTATCCCCAGCTAGCCTGTGTCAGGAGGGCTTATCCCCCATTTCTGAACCCATGATTGGCTGAATTTTTCACTACACGATGCTGCCGTGCTACGTGGCTCTGAAGGGATCAAACTCTACTTGGTGGGTGCATCACTCCTTAGCTGCCCAAAAAAGATCTTAAAAAGCCATAATCCAAGGCTACAATGGTGACCACAAAAATACAGCAAGTGAGTTAGAGGTTTTTGAGATTCAGGACCTGTAGTATCTACATGCCACTGTTCTGGGGGACCTGTGAAGGAGCTAGGCCTTTGGCAAAAGAATGTTATTTGTGGTGAGTTTGTCAAGAAAACAGAGGCCAGAAAAAAAAGATTTAAAGGAAGCATGATTGTTGCAAAATTTGCAAGATGTGTTTTCTTTTGCAGCTATACCAGCCCATATTTGCAGTTCTCAGTTAGGTCTGCCATATTCTATGTCATCTTTGAGACATCTTGCCATCTTGCGCAAAAAAAAGAGGTGAAGTGGTCAATATGGTGGTCCTAACTGCATACCCTGTACTTTAGCAACTTTGTGGAAGATTTTATATCAGCAGTTTAAGTACTGTAAACATTTGTTTTGCTGAATATTTCAGTAATTGTGTTGGTATGATTTCTATGATCTTGAACTTAAACACAACTTTAGTTACAGAGACCTTTGAAAACATTGAAGTTTGTTGGTGTGCCCCATATTTGTAACAATTAACAGTTTAGAATGGAGTGGAAATTATGGTATTACATTAACATTTTTTATTAATATGGTTTTTAAAGCTAATATTCACCGCACACATCATATAAGAACATGTCATGTGTAAACAAGATGGGTGATGTATGGCCCATGAAACTCCTCTATAATTAGATCAGACATAGCAGCCACTTATTGTTTGGATTTTGTTCTCATTCCTACAAAAGAGAGGGTTATAAAAAAAACAGTAGTGGAGGCACCTGGGTGACTCAGTCGGGTAAGCATCTGACTTCAGCTCTGGTCATGATCTCACGGTCTGTGGGTTCAAGCCCTGCATTGGGCTCTGTGCTGACAGCTCAGAGCCCAGAGTCTGCTTCGGATTCTGTGTGTATGTTCTCTCTCTGCCCCTCCCCTGCTCGTACTCTATCTCTCTGTCTCTCTCAAAAATAAATGAACATTAAAAAACCCCAAAAAACAGCAGTGGCCAAAAATACATGAATGACTCCTGCCCATCTTTTGGCCCCTCTCTCGTCCATAAAATACTCTTGCAAAAACTCCTTTCTAATATATTTTATGTATTTTTGTGGATAAATATATTAGAAAAGAATGTCCTGTAGACACGTAATATCATAGTTTTGATAGCTCTGCTAGGAAGAGATCTCAGTGGTTCATTTAGGAGCTGCAGTTTATTAACTTTTCTCCAAATGCCAGTTGTTAAATATTAATAGAGTAAGCTTTGAAAAGTGGCCATGTGCCCCCGTTCTGCACTGAAACTCATCTTGAAACTACAAATAGGGGTTTAAGCAAGCCTTGAAAGGTTAAGAAACAGTTGCTCTTGAGAAAGAGGGATTTTATGTATATCTGTTTGTCCATCCATCCAGCTATCCATCCATCCCTCCTCTGTATTTTGGACCTGGGGATGGGTGTGAGCAGGGAAGGATGAAAACTTCTCAAATAACCTTTGGAGGGTGGAGAAGTAAATATTCTGGGGGCATGCTGCAGAAACGTAAAATAATCTGGTGGTAATAATTGGTATCGGTGGCAGTAATGAAGAAAGAATAACAGTTTAAATAAATAATTAGACTTGACAGTAGATGTGTCAACAGGTACCCACTTAATGAGTGTAATCATTGTTTTTCTCCGCTTTCAATGTTGATCTACTGACTGTGGTGTGTTCCCTATTCCACTTCCAAACCAAGTCTATTTAAAGCTGCGCTCCATGGAATCTGAAACCGTATACCCTGTTTACTATTTAGAGCTGATACCCAGTGTTCTTTAATAGGCAAGATCTGTACTTGAACAAGAATAGGCTTCTGGCCTCCTGTAGGCCGTTTATTATCCTTGTTTTCCACAGGGTGATTCATTAGCAAGGATGAATAATACTGAATTAATTATCATGGACTTGTCTATATTGCTAGAGTGAACTGTTGATTATAATTTGATGGAAACAGCCCTACTCTACGTTAAATCAAATTAATCAGTTACTGCTTTTTTTGAGGTGGAGGTAGAGGCGGTAGTATTGTAATACATGGAATTATTTTCTTAGTTACCTGGGCAGAATAGCATTGTTTTCGGGAGTGAAGCCATGTGTTTTATGTTATGTTGTGTGAACAAGAAGTCATGAGAATCTAATTCTAATCCCAGCTCTGGCTGTGTCACCTTGGCAAGTCACTTTCCCTCTCCAGGGGTCCATTTCAGCATCTAACAACAGATGGAGTTGGACCAGTTGATCATGGCATTACGTGTAGTCAAATGTCCTATTGTCTGTGATTTTATTTCTTAGCCAGTCTTTTCTTCGCCCTGCTGTCATTTTTCCAAAGTCATAGGAAAGTCTCATGACTCTGCTATGGAGCCAGTGATGGGAAGTCGGTATTTCTCTATTAGCTTTGGTTCTTTTATATACTGGAAGAACAGTTTATGATTTGAATTCTGTGTACACCATGATAGAGTATTTATGCACAGATCATCCCTTACCTCCAGCAATGTTCAGTTCCTGGTTAGAAAAGAGAAACAAAAATCCATCTTCCTCCGTGTTTTTCTACTCCATAATCTGGATCGCATTTCTAGAGGGTCTAGGAAACGTATGCCCTGGTTATGTGTTAAGATGTGTTCATCTTCTATTGTTTGATTTTTCCAGGTGAGTCATTGACCTGTAAAGAGAGATCAGAATGTCAAAGCCAGAGTGGACTTTTAAGAACCAATGTAGCCAGATTCCCTCCTTTCAGAGACTGAGGTTTGTGGTCAGGGATGTAGTCCGATTAGTGGCAGATCTTGGTCCAGAACTTCTCTTCTGACTTCATAGTTTTATTTCTGTTTTAGAAGAGCTATCTCTTTCTATAAACTGTCCTTTCTGTTCCCAGTATTTAAAAGGCCAATGTCTTTTGGGCAAAACCCATCTCAGTGTCAATGCAGGGATGCAAGATGCTTTTAATGCAAAAATGGGTTCCAGGCATCTTTGTTAATTCCTTAGGGCAATGGAGTAGAAAATTCTGGCTGGCTTCTGCTGTCTGTTTTTTATTAGGAGACTATGGATTCCCCTGCAATCTTTCCTGTAAAAGATTACTTGACCCTGACATCACCACTGTTTCCTCCACCCGCCTCCTGCTATTTTTTGATCCAGTGAATTATAGGAAGCTGGGGATGAGCTCCTAGTTGGCTGTTTACTGTGCATAGTTGGGAACATTAATAAAGAGAAGACAGATGAAGGATTGATAAGCAAGAGGACAGGAGAGTAATAGCCAGCACAGTGAAATCTAGTTCAAGGCCTGTAATTCCCAGGTGTAGTGCTACACAAGATTAATAGCAGCATCTCTCATTCTTTCAGACTTTCTCTCTGCTTTGTTCTTATGGGATTGGGCTGGGACTGAGAAGCAGCTGGAATGATCTTTGCCAAAACCAAACTCATGTTTTCATGAGATTTCCAGGTCCAGAGAAGAGAGTAGTAATTATCCATCATTTAGAAGATAATTTAGAAGCCACTGGGCCTAAACACTTATCTTGGACCTCCTAATACTGAAATACAGAGTGTGGAAATCATTTTACTGAGTCTGAAGTTCATTTGGGTTCTAATTAATTTGCTTTGACTCCTGTGAAACCATGACCTTCCCTTGAACCTCAGTTTCTCCATCTGTGCTATGGGAGGAGAGGGAGGGTGGAATAGATGATGTTGAAGCTTCTCTCATTCCTGATTTTCATGAGTCTCTGATTATCTAAGGACTCATAGCAAGTTTGTATCTGAGCTGGGCCTTGAATTCAGAACGACCTCTGTCTAGTTTGGCGTGCCTGTTATCATAACTTCTACTGCCAGTGGAAGTTCTAAACAGTACTCTTGAGTCCCCCAGCCTTTTTTTTTTGTTTTGTTTTTTTCAATGTTTGTTTTATTTTTGAGACAGAGAGGCACAGAGCATGAGTAGGGGAAGGGCAGAGAGAGAGGAAGACACAGAATTCGAAGCAGACTTCAGGCTCTGAGCTGGCAAAACAGAGCGTGACATGAGGCTTGAACTCATCAACCATGAGATCATGACCTGAGCCGAAGTCGGATCCTCAGCCGACTGAGTCACCCAGGTGCCCCATCCCTGAGCCTTTTAAAAATTAAATACATCTTCCCCTCCCCTCAGTTGACAAGGCTCTCTTATTTTGTCAAGGGACTTGTCTAAGGCAGTAGTTTTTAATTTGTGTGTGGTGGCTTTGTGTGGGGAGGGAGTGGAAGTGTAGGGAACAAACAGGATTATGGAATCTTTAAAAATTTAGGTGAATCTTTGAAATAGTTAGGAAATGCACATCTTCACAGAGAATGCTGTCTATACTTTTAGGAGGTTTGTGGACCTTCTGAAGGCCAGTGGAGACTCTAGGTTAAGCAAAAGATGTTCGTTGATACTTGGTTAACATACATTTCCTGTTGCTGTTGGATTTTTCTGTAGTTTGCCTATAATTCTACTCCAATTGTCCGCCTTCCTTGTGAGTGTGAACTTGGACATTTAAATATGCCAAACTGTTGAGTGATATTTTAATATTGAAACTGCTGTTCTGCTAGCTTCACTCACTCTCTCATTCATTCACTCACGTAACCCAGAATCAGTACATGAGAGCCATTTTAATGTATTATTTCATTTAACTTCCCAAAACAGAAAATTATTTTTTTCCCCATTTTTCATGTACAGAAACTGAGCTCAGCATGGTTGATAATTTGCCTAGTCATACAGCTAATAAATAGCAAAGTCTGGATTTCAATCCAGATCTGGTCCCAAATATGTGATTACCTCCAGAAACCGTACTGAATATGAGTAGGGGCAATGAAAATTGTATAAACTGTGGCAATCCCTGGTAGAAAATGGTGAATGGACCCCAAAGGAGTACAGTGAATGTGTGCTGTGGGAGTTCAGAGAGGGACAAAAATCACATATCCTGAGTCATTATATGGTAATTTATTAATTAAGTGCTTATCTGGCAGCTTCAGGCTACGAAATGTTGGGTAGTTGTATAAAATCATTCCAAATCACTGGGTTTTTTGTTTTTTTTTCCCCTTTTTATTCAAACTTCTGTCAGGCTAGTGGTCTCAATTTCTTTATTTTTGTAAGTGACATGAGGAGACCAAAAGGGATTAGATTCCTAGTGCCCTGATAACTGTGGGTTGGTCATCAACTGAACTGGAATGTCAATGCTTTGGGGGAATCCGTTGGTTGTTTTCTCCCTGTTATATGGAGCGTGGGATTTTTAAACAGAGATAGGCTTCTGACCAGGCACAGATCAGCACAAATGCAGATGTGAGCAGCCAGATCCTGGATCGTGCCAAGATGTAATGTTTGCCACATGTGTGAAGATAATGTATCGTGTTCAGCGAGCCACCATGAATGTCCGTGGGAGCCACGAGAGCGAAAGCCGGTGTCCGAGGTGGAAGAGGCCTCCGAGATTATCAGGGGATAGTGCCTTCACCTCACTCATGGGGAAACGGAGGCAGAATAACAGTCAGACTTCCTAACAGCCCCTGCAAGGGGATCTTTCTAGATTTTCTGTCTTCATTGACTGACACACCACAGAACACAACAGGTAGGCTTGGTATACCGGGATTGGGAATCCAGTGTAATTCACTAAGGTAACCTTAGATACGTTACCTGCTTTCTTCGGGTCTCGGTTTTGTTGTCCTTAAAATGGAAGTCATGCCCTACTGACAGGAGTGTTGTGGGGACAAGTTCAGTACAATATTAATGTCGTTGATAATCCTCATCAAAGCCTGAAGAGAGAGGCATGGTCGTCCTGTTTCTACAGATTCAGTTTTCTGGTTTCATCATGCTACTTTTTAGGTCCTTGCTTCTGAGAGTTTGCTCTGAAGACCAGGAACCTCAACATTGCCTGGGAGCTTGTTAGAAATGCAGACCCCAGGCCACACTCCAGACTTCCTGCATCAGAATCTGCATTTTAATAAGATCCCCAGGTAGTTCATTTGCTCATTAGAGTTTGAGAAGCATTGTTTTGTGCCTGAGATCAATGTCAAGGCTATTGGCCATGGCCTGGTGCCAGTGACCGGCCCACTGCCAAGCCTTCCCAGGGCATGCCTTACCCATGCCTTGCGATGGCGGGAGGGAAGCCTGTGAAGTTGCTCCCTGGGAATAAGGAGAACTGGGTTGAAGGAATCCAGCAGCCTTTATCTTTTCAACGCCCTTCATTTCCTTAGCAGTACGACTCGCAGGGGTCAAACTGGGATCGGATCCCAGATCTTTCTCCTCGCAAAGTCCATGTTCTTTTCATTAAACCATGATGTCTCAGTCCGGAGGAACGCTGGGCTGTGCGGATGAGAACTCTACATTCCCCCATAGTGTGAATGTTTCCACACTGGCTGTTTTACTCTATTACTCAATTCCTAGNAAAGGAGAAGACGAGCACCAGCCTTACAACAATTTTAAATGGGAATTTGGAATGATAGACCTTAGATTCAATATGAAAACAGAAGTTTAATGGGTACTGTCTCTGAGAAGTATTACCAGCACACTTTGAGGGGGAAAAAAAAAAAAAAAAAAAAAAAAAAAAAGCTTGAGTTGAAAGCCAGGATCCTGCAGCTTAATCAGTTATTTTCGTTTTTTAATGAGGGTGAGTATTGTGAAATAAGTAATTATTAATTACTCAAAACTAATGAAATATTTTAGTTTCCTTGCTAAAAAAGCATATGGAAGCTAAAAGAAAGCATATGGGTGTTTTTCGGGAAGCATATTGGTGAATGGACAAATTACAGCAGTGCCAGTATGCCTTTGCTTTCTGGCTGGGGCCATCACTGTGTGTGCTGGCATCTGAGTCCTCGTGTGTTTAACGAGATTTTTAAAAATTCCCATCTGATGTGTGCCTTAGGTTGCCTCTGGAGTTACGCAGCTCTGCCTCCTAGGTTTTCTGCTGTGATTTCACTCTGACTTTGCTAGTTGAGTGTCACCTGGTTCGAACCCTCTGCCGAAGGTGGCTGTCGTGCTCTTCTTCCCCACATGCCTCCCATCCTCTGCTGAAGAGTCAATGGGTCAGCTTGGCTGATGGCTGCAAGTTGAGACTCTCTGTCCAATGGTTTTCCACAGTGGTGAAACCAGTACCCTTTTAGACTGTAGAGCTGGATCTCGCTGACCCCGCTGGGGACTCTGGAGGAGCCCTGGGTCAGCCATTGCATCTCTACACTGCAGGTCTCTTCCTTGTGACGTAGGATTGGTGATACCCATGCTCCTGAGCTCACAGGCATGGCCACTTATCCAATTTGTAGTCCATGCCCTTTGCCCCTTCTCTCCTTTCCTTTCTGTCTCCTTTCTCTTGCTACATACTTAGTCAGTCTGGTAAATAGCTCAATGGATTTGGAAGAGGTTGAAACTATTTTCGCTGCTCTGGGGATTGCATACTTCTAGACTTGGAATGATCAGACACCGCATGATCTGTTCGAGAAGGCTCTTGGCCGAGTGTCAGAAAACCAAGGTTGCAGACCAGCCTGACTTAATAAGCATTTACATAGCACCTACCAAGCAGGGTGGTTTGCTAAAAAATTGAAGATGGGAGGTGGCAGGGATGTGGAGGTGAGTTTGAGTCAGGGCCAACGAAGACTCAGTGTGATATGTGAGCTCAGTAATTATACTTTGTGAGTGAGAGAATTTTGAAGGAGCCTTTCTACCTGGGGGTTTCTTGTAGAAACTGGATCGGAGTCAGCTTTAAAAGATGGTTAAGTGGACTTGGATGGGATGTTATAAGGGGTGGAGGGGAAGGGCCCATGTGTCCTGTTTCCTCCTTACTACCCCATGTAGCATCATGATAAGGGATGGGTGGGGGTGACCGTTATTATTCTTGCCTTGGAAAGATTTTTAGATATTTATTTTTGAGAAGAGAGAGAGGGAGAGAGAGACAGAGTGTGAGTGGGGGAGGGGCAGAGAGAGAGGGAGACACAGAATCTGAAGCAGGCTCCAGGCTCTGAGCTGTCAATGCAGAGCTCGACGTGGGGCTCAGAGTTGCGAACTGTGAGGTCATGACCTGAGCCGAAGTAGGACACTTAACTGACTGAGCCACCTGGGCGCCCCTGTTCTAGCCTTTAATGCATCGAACGTAGACCGTGAAGATGATCTGAGACATAAAACAAATAAAACATGTAACTGTCTAAGATTCTGCTGACCCTTCTGCTGTATAGGACCAACTCCTATGAAATGCCACCTCCCTCCTTTTTGCCTGTGCCTGCTTTCCTGCCTAGGGGACCAGCTCATATCCTCCCTTTTATGGAAGCCTTCTTTCGCTATGTCTCTACTTGTCTCCCTTTCTTTATCTCTCCACCTCTCTACCTCTGAAATACAGTCTTAGCCTTGGACTTTGGTTTACAATGAAACCCTCTTTTCTATTGCCATCTTTCCGTGTTTACTCACACCTGTCCCCTGGCCCTATTACAAGGGTTCTGAATCTCAGGACTCCTTTCTGCTTCTCCAGATACTTTAACTCCTGGTAGTGCTCACCGTTCCTCCTACAGTTCTTCCCATTCTGTGTTGCTTGTGTTTAAGACGGATGTGACACTTCGAGGCTTATGGAATTTCAGAACTGGAAAGGGACTCAACAACTGTCTGGAGACCTCTCCCAGGGAAGAAATGACTGACCATACTTTATCTGCCCCATCAGCAGCAGGTCTGAGAAGGGCGTCCCCATCTGACCAAGCAGTAGAGGGAAGGTTGCGGCTGGAGTTTTGGCTCACCGCTCTGGCCTTGGCTGGGTTCCTTCTTACTCTGAAGACCATTAGGAATAAAGATGGTACACACAGCACTATTGCTGGGTCGAATGGAGAGAAACAAGGGGACGTTTACAGGGTATCTGTTAGGTAGCAGGCTCTGTGACAGGCGCTTTTACCTCGTTAAGCGTGGTCAGTCATCGTAAGCTAGAGTTTACACTCTGCCTGAGGGAGACAGATTATAAACAGGGTATTTAGAAAAAGCTCTTCTTTAGAAGCTCTGATGAGCACCCTGTGGTGGATAGGTGCCCGTGATAGGTGGTGGATAGACCTTGTTTGTGATCAAGACTGAGCAAGACGGAGGTGGGAATGCCTGTGTTCTCCTAAGTATATAGCGAACTTCTTGCGAGAACCAGACTTGAGTGTCTCACACATGAGTGTTTGCCTTATTGGCTTGTTCTTGTTATTACGTCTTTCTCCCTCCTCTTCCCAACCCTCCAACCTCCTGACTATACATTTCTCCCCACCCATCCCTTTTCCTTTTCTTTTACCTGCTCTTACTACATCTTTCCCCCTCTCTTCCCCAAATCTGCAGTCCCCTCACTCTCCATTTCTCCCCATTGCTCATTTTCCTTTTCCCCATCTCTCCTTCTTCTGACTTAACCCTGGGCGGCCCGAGGTTCCATCGACTCTCTGATGGCAGAGTCCTCTGTACCGGACTGTGAGCATGCTGGCGGGGAAGATGAGACACAGATCTGTTAAATACACAGTAAAAATAGCTTATGATCTATGGGACTCGGTATTAAGCAAGATGATATTAACGAGGTTTGAGTGCTGTTCTGAAATGAGGCAGCTGCACACGCATATTGGCTGCTTTTCCTCCCTACCTCTGGCAGCTCGTGAGCAGTGTTGCCATGACAGTCCTCGGGCTCTGTTTAGATCAGCTATTTTCTGAAGGAGCCCCTGACCTTCCCCACAATAGAAACCGTCGATGTGGTCCTGTCAGTGCCTCTTCAGATGCTGTGCGACTGGTGAGCCCCAGTTGTCACTTGGAAACTGTTGGAAGCTGTAGGTCAGGACACAGACATTGGACGCTTGGGAGTAGGCAGGGCTTTTCAACATCCTCTGCTCATTTGCTGGGTGAGGATATGAAGCCCCGTTGAGTGGCGGTGACTCGCTCAAGGTCACCGAGTGCAGTAAGGATAGGGGATGGGAACGTGGGTCTCCTGATTTCTCTCCTGTTCCAACTGTGCCACATGTACCCTGCCGGAGGGCAGGGTGGATGGAGATGAGCCAGGCCTGGGGACATCGCTATTCCTAGGGACGGGCTGGGGAGGTGAACAGGGAGAGGAACTCCATGCAGAGGAAGGAATGAGGAACTGACGGGGAGTTCTGGAAAGCGTGGGGCTGATAGATGCCCAGAGTGAATGCCTGAGGTGCCACTCAGCAGTGCCCGTAGCCAGAGACACTTTCCTATCAGATGCCACAGATGAGGTCATGACAAGTAGATACTTAAAGGGGCAGGGGAAGATCATGTCATGTCCGCTATTGCTCTGAACCCTTTCCTGACCTCTCATAGGACCTCACATGAGACTACCATGAAAGACATTGTCAGCACCATCCTTTCTTGGTGGGTACTTTATTACAGAGTATTAAATATTCTTCAGGTCGTTCCTATGTGAAATGCTGTCTTCTCCACAAGATTGAAATGGCCTAGGGGATAGAAGGGATTTCTCTCCCTTTCTTTTTCCCTCCGTCTTCTTCTGCCTCCTTCCCTCCCTCCCCCTTGGCTTTCAAACATGGCACCGGGCACGGACCCAAATCACATATGATGAGCATACAGTAAACTTTTGTTGAGTTGAACTTGGTTGAATTCAGATCGACCTCTTAACGTTTTTCTTAGTTGACAGTGAAAGTTGGCAAATGATGATTTGGGGAAACAGTGTTCTCACCAGTTTGGATTCTGCGTGATTTCTTGTATGTCCTTCATTTCCATAAAACCCAGTATGCTGTCCAGTATCATCCTCATTCTACAGTGAAGAAACGAGTCAGAGGGACCTGCTCAAATTCACTTCATGTAATAAATGGTAGAGATTTGATTTAATTCTAGGTCTTCTGTCTTCAAATAATGTAATGTTGCTTCTGCTCTTCCCCACTACTTATGGAAGGGGTGTTGTTTCATAGGCAGCGATTCAGCCTTCTACTGGGGAATCTCCAACCTTTTAAGGTTGTGACCTCCCCTCTTACGAGTTTGGGAAAATAATCACGAGACCTCAGGTTCAAACAGTGATTTGTTATAATGCTTTGGACAACTCCTTAGCTGTTTTCTTTTTTTTTTTTCTCCCAGTAAGCCAAGGAAAAATAGTGCACTTGTATATTCTTTAATTTGTTTAGTTTGAGATAAACTTTAGAATAGTGTGTAAGAGTTTTTAACTCTTAATAAATTTGGATACATACAGGATGGGGGGGTAGGGTCGTAAAAGGCCTTCTGCCCTAAGTGAATTGACTAATTTAGCTAAGAACAAAATTAGACCACTGTTTTTGGTTATAAAAGAAAGATGTAGGATTTTTGAATGTTGTAGCAAGAGCTTGGATTTTGGTTGATATTGTTTTCTAGGTTCCTCTCAATGTTTGCCGTATTCATTACATGATAGCCATTATGCTTTCCTACTTCTGTAGGATTTGGATGAGATGGGATGATAACATTCTGCATCCTTTCTGAAATACCATAAATGTGGGCAGTCTTCTTTTTTATGTATGTGATCAGGATGGACAGCGTTGGCTAATTTAAATTTCAGGACAGAGGCAAACCTTATTTGTCATGAGTATAATATCTGATATATAATATTTTGTTTTTGTATCTACCTTTCTAGGTGTTTAAGGAGGAGGATGAGTTGAATAGCAATAGTATAATGTCCAGGGAGAAAGCCGAATATATAAGACTAATTTGTTTGTGAGTCTATTTCTGTAGTGTGTGTGTGTGTGTGTGTGTGTGTGTGTGTGTGAATGAGATTAGCTTTTGGTCTTTTTATAAAGTTGTCTGTACTTTGAAAGTACATAATAACTTTGGAAGCACCAAGGGAGAAATTGAAATTTAAACTTGGATGTTCAGGGAGATGGATATTTTACCTTCTGTTTCAGAGTTGAGTTGGAAGGAGAGGTAAGAAGTTAGAAAATTGTATTGTTTGGTGTTAGATGGAAATCAAACACTATGTTTTCTTTGAGAAGAAAGTTTGTCCCAAGTATCTGAATATTCTTGCAATCTTTCTAAAAATTTTTGGGCCCCATGGACACCTAAACTTTCATTCAATTGAGTCAGTTTACTCTGAACAATGGCTAAGAGAACATGTGATTTACTATAAATAATGTGCTCTAAATCATAAGAAAAAATAAAAAAAAAT
Source organism: Crocuta crocuta (assembly GCF_008692635.1). Classification (NCBI taxonomy): domain Eukaryota; kingdom Metazoa; phylum Chordata; class Mammalia; order Carnivora; family Hyaenidae; genus Crocuta; species Crocuta crocuta. The sequence continues at coordinate 13,794,648 of NW_027528417.1, read as the reverse complement.
CAGGACTCTGTGTCTTTCTTGTATGTTTGAAGCAGTTGACCTTGCTTTAGAATTGCACATGTCTGTGTCTGTGTCTCTAAGTACATTAGGAGCACCCTGAAGACAAGAGAAATGTTTTTGACAACGATTTTGTGAATTCAGGTGCAGGTAATGAAAACAACTTTGATAACATCCTTTGCTTGGGATTGACAGGCTTATTTGGAGTCTCTTTAGAAGTCATCCTATTACTCTTGAAATCCCTGTGCTTCATTCGCTTTGCGTGGAATGAAGAAACATTGTCCATCTGCCTACTTAACAAGAATGGGGTGGTTTAGGAGTGCAGTAGCCTGTTTACACACTGGCCCAAACTGTTACTGTAAGAAAAGGTTTCATAGATCTCAAAATGTAACAGAGCTAGGAAAAATATACACATGTAATATATAGAGTGGATGTATATGTACATATATATGTGATCTGTTCCTTGTCACAATATTTAACCCAATGTGCTATTTACAGTAATGAATCAAAATGTCAGTTTTTAAAAATATGAAGTGTCAAAGTGTTCCCACATTGCAGGAAAGTTTGATGTGACAGTTTGTTAGTCATGTGACTATTATATCAAATGTGTCTCACAATGTTTTTGCTCAGTGTTCGCTCTTGTAGGCTTCTCACACTTCTTTTAGTGAATTCCTAGTTCAAGTTACTCACCCGAGGAGCACATTTAGGTTACGTGTCTCCCACACCTCACAAATGCTATGTTTTTCTGTACTTGAAACTGACTGGATTTCACATTACTTTTGAGTGGTTTGATTTTGTGCCTGACACATTTATGTATAGTGGCTAAAAAAAAAAGTCCCGCTGCTGTCATTTTGTTGTTTTCACTGCAGAGCCATTACTGAAACTTGGAGAATGGATGTTTTGTGTTTCCAGAAGTTGGGAGCCCCAAGGTATAATTTAGGCGTCCTTATTTGCTATTGCCCACTCTTTCACCTTGGATGCATTTTTAAATTTTGCTTGGCACAATGATTATACCAACTTCTACATCCTGTTGAAAGGGTAGAATCATAGATCACAAATGTTTTATGTTTTGGGGGGGGGGGGCGCCTGGGTGGCTCTGTTGGTTAAGCATCTGACTCTTGATTTCGACTCAGGTCACAATCTCACGGTTCATGGGTTTGAGCTCTGCATCGGGCTCTGTCCGAGCCCTGCTTGGGATTCTCTCTGTCTCTCTTTATCTCTCTCTGCCCCTCTCCTGCTCTCACTCTCTCTGTCTGTCTCTTAAAAATAAATAAACATTTAAAATAAATGTTTTATGTTTTGGAAAAGAGTATGATTTTTCTCAGGAGAATTGATGGCTGTGATACTTGGTAGCTCTGTGTCCATGGGCCACACTTTATCTTTGGCCCTCAGTTTCCCTGAAGAATTGTTAAGGTTGAAATTAGATTATCTCAGCGAGCTTTTAACCTATGCTTCAAGGAGCCCCAGGGTCCTGAGTGGATATTTGGCCTCAGAGACTGAGGTCCAGGGTGAGCAAGGGGACCCTGGGCCTTCCTACCTAGAGTAGCTGCACTCTTGAGATTTGTTTTAATTTAGTTTTATATACTATTTCGTCGAAGTAGAAGTTTCCATTACATAAATAATCAGTTTGCCTACCTCTTGGCATCTACTTTACTAGATGGATCCAGAGTCAGCATTCTTGGGCTTTGTGGCTCACTTGCCAAGAGGTGTAGGTGGGTAAATACATCAACAGATCTTGGCCACTCTGATGTCAGGTTCCCCCTGTGCCTTCAGGTGGCCTGCCTGGAAGTTATTTCAATGGCACAGCGTTCTCCATACTGAGATTTGAGGCCACTAACTGAGGACACATTGGTGTCTGCATTTAATTCTTACCTCTTTCTAGTCTTAATAGACTGACTTTCCAAGTCAGCAGGTTTTTGGATCAGGAAAAGACCATGACTTGCAACCAGTAGAGGTGGAGGAAGGTATAGAATTTTTGCAAGTATTTCATCTGCTTCTGGTCAAGGATATGAATATTACTCATTTTAAATTTTTTTAAAATTTATTTTTGAGAGAGAGACAGAGAGAGAGGGACTGTGAGCAGGGAAGGGGCAGAGAGAGAGGGAGACACAGAATCTGAAGCAGGCTCCAGGCTCTGAGCTGTCAGCACAGAGCCCGAGGTGAGGCTCAAACTCACAAACCACGAGATCATGACTTGAGCCGAAGTTGGACGCTTAACTGGCTGAGCCACCCAGGCACCCCATGAATGTTACTCTTTAAGCTAGAGTGTTTTAGCTCGTGTGGGGAGGAAGGTGTGCACCCACAACTTGAATTTTTAATTTATTCATTACCTCCCCCTCCCTTCCATTCATACACAACCACCACCACCTGAATCCACTGGGCAAGGCAAGCTCCTGGGTAAATCCCCTAGAATGGTGTGGCAGGAAGGTACCGAGTTGTGAATTAGCAAAGCAAGGCAGAGACCATAAGAATGACAAATGATTAAGGCATGTGACTTAGTAACACTGTAGAAAAACCTTTAAGTATGAGCCTAGTAAAATTAAATTGGAGAAAATATTTCTCCTAGATAAAAAAAAACAAAACAAAAAACCAAAACCAACCAAACAAAAAAACATGTCCTAAAGATGGCAAAGAGGATGCATGTCTATTTTGCAAGATGCGGAAACCTTGTGTTCAAAGTTCCTCGGGGATCAAATTATGGGATTAGTTTGATTTAACCCTTTTAATATCCGGAATCCTGAAGGGAGACAGTGGTCAAGTTGACAGTTCTGTGCATGACACTTTGTTGTGAAATGCCCCTCTGGTGATAAATCTCATGAAAACAGTGTGAGGCCAGAAGGAGCAGCTGAGTGCCAAGACAGAATGTTCTTGTACTGAGTCCCGTATCAGCCACTGGGGATGCACCTGGGTTTATTTGGATGAGAAGGCAGGGATGACCCAAAATACATGTATAAGATAATGAGGACCCCCCCCACCCCCGTCCCCGGAGTGATTCCTGGCTCATTTCCTGAAGAAACTGGTGAGAAGAGGCAAAAGGTTCTGAACCAATGTTGAGCTCTAGAAATATAGTTTCAATTCCAGCAGGAAGCATTTTCTGCATAGTTTCGCCAGTGTGGAATACTGTACCGGGTTGTTAGGATCGAGGGAGATGACATGAGGGTGAACCAAAACAAAAATACTCACCTGTCTTGTTCATTTAGTTATCTTACTTTTGCATTGACTCCTTTCTGCCTCTTTTTTTTTTTTTTTCCTCTCTTTGCTGGAGTTTAAGGAGCTTGAGTTCAGAGCTTTGTCTCTCTCAGTTCACAGTTGCCTAGAGTCATGCCTGGCTCATCTATTAGCTCAATAAATATTTGCTCAATGGATGAGCAATACTGAAAGGGAGCATTGTGGAGGAAAGACACATGACATAAATCTGGACAATTCTGACCTGGCCACGTCTAAAGTCCCTGGGACTTTTACTTCATGCTTATTGAGTTAGGTAGTATTCTGAGTACTCTGCATTATTCACTCAATCCTCACAACCACTCTCTGAGGAAGGTACTGTTACTTATCCCATTTCACAGAGGTAAAGTTGAGAATCAGAGACTTAACCCAACTTGCTTCCAGGTCACATGTTCATAGGAGGTAAAGGCAGGACTTGAACTCAGGTAGTCTGGCTCCACAAGCTGCTCTCGTAACCACTAAGCCATTTTGTCTCCGTGCAATGAGTATATTTATCCCTGCCTGTTCTGTCTCCTAGTATGTTGTGAGGCTGATGCAAGATGATACGTACGAAGTATTAGGGAAGGGGTGAGCCACCCAGTGAAGGGGACACTGCACGGATAGCCATTATTTAAAGTAAAAAGCAGAACCTTGGCGAGAAAGTTCAGAGAAGGAAAAAGAACCATTACTCTCAACTTGGATGAAGAGCAAGGGATTAAGGAAGGCTTCATGGGGGAAGTGATATTTGAGTCAACCTTGAATGAGTGGGGTTTTGGTAAAGGGCGATACTTTCTAAGCAAGTGAAATGAATGATAGAATTGAGGTAAGTAGCACGCAGTGTGGTGGAAAATGGGTTCATTCACCAAATGTTGATTAGGTTAGCAGATCCTGTGCACGAAGGGAGTGCAAGAAGCAGTGAGTCGGGTATTGAATGGGGAGATGATAAAACAGAGCAACAAAAAAATAGTATAGCAGCTTCACATTCTTTGTGGGAGTTGGCTGTAGACAGTTGGATGATCCCTGCCTTACCCAAGTCATGCTTTGAGTCCTCATTTTCTTTTCTTTTTAATTTTTTAATGTTTTATTTATTTCTGAGAGAGAGAGAGAGAGAGAGAGAGAGACAGCATGAGCAGGGAAGAGATACAGAATCTGAATCTGAAACAGGCTCCAGGTGCTGAGCTGGCAGTCAGCACAGAGCACGACGCGGGGCTTGAACCCACAAACTGTGTGATCGTGACCTGAGCTGAAGTTGGATGCTTAACCGACGGAGCCACCCAGGCGCCCCTGAGTCTTCATTTTCTTATGCATGGTCCATAAATACTAGCTCAAGTTGATAGTACCCTAAAAAGAGTGGTCACATAAACCTGCAGGATGCCACATACTCTGGCGCCCTCTTAGGTATTGCTGATGTACATTAGCCCCTTTTAGGGAGCCCCCTGGGACAACATGCCGCTGGCTCTCCTTTTGACTCTGAAACTTTGTTTTTGCCTTTTGAGCAACCCTAGTTAACATCTCCTGGGAGAAAGACTCCAAGAGGCCTCTGGCCAACCAGCCAGACTGGTTGGATTCATCTGGATTCGTGTCCATTCTCCAGAAGATCATCTAAGACCAGAGCTAGATCCATTCTCAGGGCAGCCGAAAGTCCCATCTGAAAGAAGAAGTTAGAGCACTCTTGCCAGTAGAAATTACGTGTCATTTAGAAAGAAAGCTGTGCTCAAGAGAAACTTGAGAACATGCAGCCCCTCTGAAAAGTAAGAGTGAGAAGCAGGAAGTGAGGAAGCCTGAGGTCTTCAAATGGAATGTGCAGAAGCGTGTTGGTTACCGACCACAGGAACTCCCCTGCAGGCTGCCTGGTGAACATTTTTTGACAAAACAGTGTCGGTGTCAGCCGCTCACCAACTAGTCCCAGAGAGGGCTCTGTGCCTGTTTCCTTCTTCCACCCAGGCATTAGCCTGACAGGGAAAGGAAGGCCGGGTTGCGTGTCTACACAGTCCCTGACCTTTCCTTAGGAGCAGTTGCATGAAATTACCTCACTTAATCTTCCCCCTCCCCCATCTTACTGGGTCAGGATGATTAATCCCTGCCTTTATAGGAGGGATGCTGAATCCCAGGGCGCCTCACGTGGGCTGAGGTAGATCATGTTTATGTCTTGAACCTTTGCCATGTTCCTTTATCTCCTTGTCTGCCTGGTGAATTTGTGTTCCTCCAGGTTGTGAAAGAGCTTCTCCTCTGAAGAGTGTCTGCATCACATGTGGCCTCTTGTCTTGACTTGCATCATGATCCCATTCTTCATGTGTGCACCATTTCTCTAAAGGTTCAGTACGTGGGTTGGAATGACCCTACCTGTTACCTTCTCGTCTGTGAGGTCCTGTGGAACTTTCGAGCAACACATCTCAAATCTGGCCTGTGTTGGAATCACTTGGGGCACCTCACTCTCAGAGATGATGGTCCAGTAGGTCTGAGAGCACAGTGTGGGAGAATTTGTGTTTCTGACGAGCTTCTGGATGATTCTGAAACTGTCGGTTTGTGGGCTCATTTTCATTAGTATGCCTTTTAAGTATAGTTCAGGACCCCTGTTTTCCAGGAAATTTAACTGACTGTCTTAACCCAAACTGGTTTCTTTTTTCACAGTCTCTTTCTCTTTCTCCTTCTTTGTATTTTCGTGAAGCCTGTCTCCTACTTTATCTGAATTAGGTAATTTTCTCATTCATGTAAGTCTCAGAGGCTCCATTACTAACTTCTGGTGCCTTGTTCAATACATTAGGTAAGAGAGACAACTTTGTACACATGGACACAACTTTGGATGGGATGTCTTGAATCCTGAGTTCACATCTTGTCGTAGCCTCCATGAGCTTTATGTTTTGGGGACAAATCGTATCTTATGGAGTTGACTGTCCTCATCTGTAAAATAATTATTCCATTTCCTCTTGCAGCAGAAGCTCATGGAAAACATCAAATGAGATAGTGAATATATAAATTTCTGTCCACATGCAGTGACATTCATTGTAGATTATTGCTACTGTATTGTAGAGTTGACTCATTCCCTTTATCATTAATGATGAGGCATGAAGGAAATGTTGTTTTCAATGACACTGAAGGGACTGAAGGGCTGAAGGGACACTGAGACTTTGAGAAAGCACATAAGGTTCCTAGAAATGATTCTCACACCAACAGTTTTGAGCCTGTGCTCAGAACAGAAAAGCGGCACACCTTTATACTGTACTTTTTATTCCTGTGGACTGTGATAATGGTTATGAAAATTGTGTTCATGTTTTGAAGTTCTCATGTAAACTCAAGAAGAGCAATGAAGTATTGATAGTGGTTGTCATCTCTAGGGATGTGTAGGGGATCGCTAGTGGGTAGATTGATAAATCCCTAAATCTCTGGTTTCTCTAAGGAGAATACCAAAAAAAAGGAAGTTTCTCTCATTGGTTTTCTTGAGAAAGCATATCTGTCCCTTAAATGCCTGCTATGCCAAGCTGACACCTGGCACTGAGGACTAGAAATCTGGTTGAATGTAATTTCTTTCTTCACAGAGATTACAATCCAGTGGGAGGTCCAGTGTCACCAAGGTAAACGATGTAGGTGACAAAGGAGAGGTATTGGCAGTGCTCTGTGGGAGCCTGGTGACAAAGGAGAGGTATTGGCAGTGCTCTGTGGGAGCCTGGAGGAGTGTTCTGGTGGGTGTGGAATGTGGGAGAAGCTTCCTGAAGGAAGTGGCATTTGAGAACACCTTTAAGAGCTAAAAGGAATTTGCTGAGTGAACTTTTAGGTCTGAACAAGCCAGATGAAGAGACAGTTTGTTAGTGCTCTAGGTATTTCCTATCATGTTTTATCGCCAAGGCTATGGGAAAAGTGTCAATGCACAGAATCATGAGAATGTCTTCTTTGCAGATCTCCTGCTGATATTCTGGTCCATCCGACTGTACTTATTTTATTTCTTTTAGTACATGTGTCACTTCCTTCTTTACTGGATGTTCCCTTTTGCCACTTCTGTGCTTGAGTTTTCTTTCCTGGTCATTTCCATGCAAAATTGGCTTACTACCTACCACCCTACTCCTTTGGACCACCTCTTTCTCTTGTCCCCAAATACTTTAAAACCTTTCCCTTCCATCGTTTACTTCTTAGCTCTTGTTTTGACCTGCATCATTAATGACAGCTTTTTAATGTCCCTGTATTGATTAGATTGATGTGTTTGCAGTTAGAAGGCACTACTTTCTCTTTTCTCGGCTCTGGATCATCAAGTCTCTGATGCCAAGTAAGGTCAGTACTCATATGTGTATAGTGCCTTTGCGGCCGAGAGGAGAGAAGGTCACAGTGGATGGAAACAGGTTGTTAAAATCTGTTGGAATGAAATCCCAGGTGCCCGGCTTGTATGAGAATGCAAGGTAGACTTTACATTCTGTGGTTGGCATATTGGAAGCTTTTGATGTTCGGAGCCTTACATTTTGATACTTTTAATAATGTAATATAACTTTACATCAACTGAATCCAGGCAATTTCACCATCCACTACATTATTAATTCCAGATGGGAAATTCATTAGGGCTCAAATTTTGTTTGAGGCCCAACTGTTTCTTAAATTATTATTACAATTATTATCTATTTATTTTTTTACAACTGATGGGAAGGGAAATTTAACAGCTGTGTGATTAGCAGGGCATGAAATTAAAAATGTTTTGCACAGAATCAAGAGGTTGTTTACTACAGAATTCCTCATCTGAGAATTAAGTATCATTAAGATTGGCCACAAGATTCTCTCTTTCACCATTTAAGTTTGATTTTTCACATCCAGTTCTTCGCTAAAAAGGCCTTTAACCTTTTCAGGAAGGAAAACTCTGGTCAGATCATCACAAAGCATTTATAATGTTTACAGTCAAGGTAACTGCCCCATTTCTGTCACTCGCAAAATAACAGTGCTACAAGTTGTTCAGGCTCACTGCTCATGGCAGAGATTGAGTAAGTCCCAGTTGGAGGAAGTCCGGTCCATGAGAAAAGGCTGCAGCCTGACCAGTGGCTTGAGTTTTCCCCTCACAGCTCCCAAGAGAGTCACCTTTCTGCAAATGCAGGTGCTGACATCTAGAATGTGATGTTTAGGCGTACATTGGCCTATACTCACATGATGCCATTTCTTGGGCCCTTTTGGAAATATCCCTCCCTTGAGTTATAGAAAGTACCACATCCCGCTTCCTTTGTGTGGGATGTTGGCAGTGGAGAGTGATGGTCAAGCGCACTTGCTGCTGGAGTCTCTTTGCCGAATGTTGAGGCCAGTTCTTCTGTTTCCTCTGTCAACTTGCATGACCTCTCTGCACTCCCCTTACTTCGTCCCCTTATTTAATGGAGGTGAAAACACTACCTTACCTCCGAGGTTAGTTTGAGGATTCCAAGAGTGAATACCTGGAAAATGTTTATGGCTCTGCCCGATTTACATTTTATGCTCAGTTACTGTTAGTTGCCTCCATTTTTTTTTAAGGTAATGCATTGTTCTGTGTGAGGAGGTCTTTAATACATATCTGACATGGCCTTGCTTAGCGCTCAGCCTGGAATCTTCCATCTCTTCCTGCCTTCTTTGTCTTCAATAGAGTCTTTCCTGTATGATATTTATATACTTGTCTTAATTCTTTCTTTAGACAGGTTTTATCTTTATATTCAATGAATTCAACTAGAGCTAGACCCAATCTCTGCCTTTGATGATACCTTGTTGGGGAAGAGAGTGGGGCTGGTGAAAGTTAATGCAGGTAACCCTTACTGGAGAGAGAGCTGGGTGGATTACCAGTTTCCCTGATAAAAGTTATGATACTTATTTTATTTTTAAAGTGATTTGTTTATTTATTTTGAGAGAGAAGGAGACCATGAGTGGGGGAGAGGGAGAGAGAGAATCCCAAGCAGCCTCCGTACTGTCATCAAAAAGCCCCATGTAGGGCTTGAACTCACCAACCATGAGATCATAACCTGTGCTGAAATCAAGAGTTGGATGCTTAACTGACTGAACCGCCCGGGTGCTCCATGAGTTATGATATTTACATTGGAGCCCAATACAGGTATTTGTCATCATTAAAGGAGAGAGACGTTGCTTTTGGTGGAACTGGGAGACAGATGTGGAGATAGTAAAGGAAGTCTCCCTGGAGGAGGAAGCATTTGATGTGGGACCTGAACACTGGGTGGAATTTGACCTGATGGGAAAGGGGGAAAAGCCTCCCCAGGAGGCTAAGTGAAGGGTGTGGACTGTACTTGAATTTTCTGAGTTTCCTCTCTGCTGCCCTCTGGCTCCCATCCAGCCCCTTTGAGGAGCTGTTGCTGCAGGGGGAACACCACCTGGAAAGCCAGTGAGTGTGCGTGAGGCTCTCATAGTCCCCAGGTCCTGTCTGAAAAGTAGACAGAGGAGCCAGCTGCTCCCTCATCCCCACTGCACCAGGGTGCAGTCTGTGTGTCTTTGAAAGGGGGCTTGCTTTTCGGTGGGGATGATGGAGAGGAAAAGTAGGAGAGACAGAGGCAGGAAATGCTGGATGGGTATAGAGGGATTGTAATGAAGGCTCTGGAGTGCACTTTATCTTTCTCTCGCAGATCACTTTTAGGGGGGACATAAATGTTTTTTTATTTTTCCTTTTAAATATGGAAGTGGCACTTTTTTCTCCTTACCTCTGCCTTTTTCTTTGGAGCCAGCATTAAAACAACTCTGGTCCTCTGCCCTTAAAAAATACATCTGGGTGGGTTACGCAGGAATATTCCAGGATATTTCCTGGAATACGTTATATACTGGGCAAGAGATGTGGATGTTTAATACTTTTCCTGTAGAAGAAGGTCATTATAAGTAGGGAGGCTACTGGCAACTCTCTGGTGGTCGGTGGATATGTTTCCACACTGGGGCTGCTCTGNTGGCAGTCAGCACAGAGCCCGACACGGGGCTCGAACCCACAAACCGCAAGATCATGACCTAAGCGAAAGTCGGATGCTTAACCGACTAAGCCACCCAGGCGCCCCAAACTTCATGTCACTTTCAGCGAGTGACCTGATGAGGCACCATAATGTGCACGTGGCTGGCTAGACATTAGATGGCGTGGTCGCAGAATAATGAGGCTGGAGCTTAAGCATCCACTGGTACAGCAAGTGTTAGAGTTATCCAGGCAGTGCTCTTTTCTTTTTTTTAATGTTTTATTTATATATTTTTGAGAGAGAGAGTGAGCGAGCAGGGGAGGGGCAGAGAGAGAATCCCAAGCAGGCTCCACAGTGTCAGCACAGAGCCTGATGCAGGGCTCAAACCCACGAACCGTGAAATTGTGACCTGAGCCGAAATCAAGAGTGTGATGCTTTTACTGGCTGAGCCACCCAGACGCCCCTCCAAGCAGTACTTCGTCTGGGGATGCCATTGCAACACAGGGAGCACTTGTCCCTATGTTTCTGCCGTGGCTCAAAACACCCATGGCATTGCCTGCAGAGGTAATGATGAGCCACCCCCAAAAGTCATAGAATCATGAGATGTGAGACCATGAAATCCACTTCCCTCATTCTGAGTGCAAGAAACCGAGACCCTGACACAAATAGTGTTGCGCACAGCAGTCTTTCACATAGACAGGAAAGCGCCAACTCTCAATTACCCTGTTAGCTCTCTGCCTGGTATTTTCTCATTGTCCCAGAAATGAGACTGTGAGAAAATGGATCCTTAAAGAAAATGGATTCTGAGTTATGCTTGTAGGTAATTTGAAAGAAAAAGGGAGTACGGTAGAGAACGAGGGGGGTGGGGTGGTGGAGAGTTCCTCCTGGCAGTGCCTAACATCACAGAGTGTATCCAAAGCATAGGGGAGACCCAGACCTCTTGGGTGAGGATCTTTCTATAATACAAGAAAGTCTCAAGAAATAGAAATCACTCTGCCAAAGTTTTTAGTTCATTATCGTTGCATTTGTTGTAGACTTTCTAGTTGAATCCAGACCTTACCTTTCAGGGGTAGAGTTGCTGTCAGGAATAAAGCTATGTCCTTGTCATAATCCATGGTCACTTCATGGCAGCATTTCCTGAAATGCCCTCCATGGAACACTAGCTCCACAAATGGCCCAATCAGCCTGGGAATCAGCTGCTTTTAGAGTCAGCTACTCGCGTTGGAGATTCTCCATATGCACCTTCAGCAAGATTCCCTGGGAGAAGTCCTGTCGGTTAAAAACAATGGCCACGGCGTTCTTTAAATTCAGGCTTTGTCAAATTTATTTTATGATGGAGCCATTTTGTGGGTAGTTTCTCAGACTCGCGTTTTGTGGAACATTCTTTGGAAGTCTGTGGAAAATAGCCTGACTTTATTGTCAAAATTCTTAAGGCTCACATCTGTCATCTTGGAATGATCTCCAGTGAAATATAAAGGCATTAGGGCTACACTACAGATCCTCATCTGCCCTCCCTTCACCATAGGAGGGATTACAGGTTTATTTTAGGATCAAACACTTTGCAAATGAAATGTTGTTAGGAGGGGAGGGCAAGAAAACCTTCAAGAGCCTAATAATTGCAGAAAGAAGACAGTGTTATACCAGCCAAACTCAATTTTGTGAATTAGGGCTTTAACTTGGAGAGTTGTTCCTGAAAATAGCTTGTTTTTAAGCAAAACTTTGTTGGCTTTGGTGGTAGGCTTTTTTTCACCATCAAAGGCATGACTATGGGTGATTTTAAACTGTGGCATGTTTCTTGCATTCAAAACCAAGGCTTCTGGAGGAAACACTTTTTTTTTTCTAACTTTTCTGAAAAGTTGGCTTGACCATCATGGCATTTTCTTCTGTTTATTTGTGAATATTAGCTTTCCTCCCCTCCCCCTCCTCCTCTCCCCTCCTCTCCCCTCCCCTGCCCTCCTCTCTTCTCCTCTCCTTCCATCTCCTCCCCTCTCCTCCCTTCTCCTCTCCTCCCCTCCCCTCCTTTCTTCTCCTCTCCTTTCCTTTTTAAAACTTGAAAGGTCCTTGTTGATCCACCCAAGCCTACACTTGACAGATGAGGAACAGAGCCCTGGAAGGCTTTGGTAACCGTTCATAATTCACTCTTCTAGTTAGTGATGAAACCAGAACTGAAATCAGGGTCTCTCCTTTACCCATCCAGTACTTTTTTTTCCTTTTTCAAATAGAATCGTCTTAAAAAGAAAGAAGTTATTTGCTTCTCTTGATTAGATAGTAGGTAGGTAGATCGATTGATCGATCGATAGACACATTTATACACAGATGAAAAATAAAAGTCTGTAATTACAAACTCTTTTACCTTCAAGGTAAGAAGAACCTTCCTCGTCCTTTGGCGGTCTCATTTTTAGGAGGACTTTACCCATGCCAGGCTGGCCTTCTGTTACTCTTCCATTGAGAAACTCACCCACTTCCATGAAGAGATATGTGTGAAAGAGAGGCTCATTGCCCCACGTATCATCTCTCTGTCTTATCTCCGGGTGAGAGATTGACTGCAGTGAAGTGGTGGTTAGAGTCTTCCTGGTAAGGAGAAGGGTTGAGCTAGCTCCTCACCAGGTGCTCGAGGGCCACGGCTTAGTGATCAGTCACCATGTGGTTATTCCTCTCCTTTAACTCCCCCTTCCTCCCAGTTTTTGCCTCTTCTTTGTCCCTCCCCTGTGTCAGAGCAGAAAGGCCATCTTGCTTCGAAGATGGGAAAGAAAGCGCGGCTCTGAGGAGGATATTCCTTCTGCTAGGTTGAAGCCAGCTGCGGCAAAAGCAAAGAGAAATCTCATGCCTTTGAGTTTCTTCCTTTAGGTTCCTTCCTTAAGTTCCTTCCTTTAGGAGGGCTTGTGAGAGTATAGAGCTAGTGGGACAGTCTCCACCAGAAACCTCTATTCCAGTGCTAGCGGTTATCTGCACTCTGGAGTCGTTGTGGGGATTAAATGAGATCATGGATAGGAACAGGCTTTATATACTACAAAGCACCCTATAAACGCATTACTCGTAGTGGCATTATTTTATCAATGGAGATAACAAACACATACACACTACTGCCTTGGAGCCGGGTACCATGGGAAGGATAGTGCATCTATTAGCAGACAGTTTGGCCACAGCTCCGTGTGTTCGCCAAAGGCATCAAGCATCGCGATCATGGGGCCTGGCTGCTTACCTGGATCCAGTGAGGTGATTTACTGAGTGGGTAAATCCCTTCTCCTCCCCAAGCTCCGGTTGAATGTAAGGTCCTGCCCGTTCTGGCTTTTGTGATTGATTCTGTTAGGCAGTGGTTTGTCCCTCAGTGGGCTCCATCACTGCTTATTAATCAGCACTCACCTTTCATGGAGAGCTGTCCCGCTCTTCATTTAACAGAAGAGGGCTCACATGCGCGCCAAGTTCACATAAGTTTCCCAAGGCTGCACAGCCCATGAGTGTTGGAGCTGGGATGCACACCCTGGTCTGGTGGCCCAGAATGGTGGCAGCTGCATCAGTTTGATAGGTCCTGTGATGCTGGGTGGGCCATGCTATCTGAGTCCTCACCTAATCAGCCTCGTGATTATCATTCTGCTCTTTGGGCTTTTGGTGGTGCTTGTCATTGAACTGCACAGTTAGGTTCCCAGATCTTGATTGCAGGTCTTGGGGCTCCAGAATCCGTATTGCCAGTGTCTGACAATGTGGGGTTTGGCACATGGTAGTGTCCCCCTTTATCCACACGGTTTCCCTGTCCACCTTCTAGACCCTTCTAACACCTCAGGGAGGTCTGCCACTGGCATCTACATAAACCGTGTTTGGCAGAATGACCTTTTCACATCAAAAGCCACTTGAGGAGGCTGCTGGGGGACGACTCTGGATAAGTCCTCACAGGGGAGACGTGTTTCAAGCTTCAGCCTGTTTGTGGCATGCATACCCTGACCTTCTCATGGTTGCTTAACCCTGGCTGGTCTTCGGGCTGCTCCTGCTTTGGTTTTGTTTTGAGTGATTTTATTTTTCTATCGGCCTGGTTTTCTTAGGTTCTCTGCTTGATGCAACACAAGATTTGTAGCCTAGTTGCATCTGGGAAAGGGTCTCACCCATTGGAGTTGGGAGGGAATTAACTCAGAGCCCAAGGAAACTGACATCAGTCTTAGACTGTGGACATCTTCCATCTCCGCCTCTGCCCTCCTTCTTGTCTTGGTCGAAGATTGGGTCCAGCTTCCTCGGACGGTTGCCTTGAGCTCCTTACCCACTCAAGTGTGCTATTTTACCATTAACACACCATGCATGAGTAGTGACTCACTATGCAGTTCATTTATTCATTCATCTGTGTGAATTCTGTGATGTTATCTACCTATCGGACAGTGAACCAGGCACGATAGGTGGTACCAAACTAAATTAGACACAATCCCTGTTTTCAAGAACCTAATGCTTTGAATGAGGAGAGGTGATCGATTTAATAAGCAACTAGTTCTTGAGCGCCGACCATGACCAAGTATCAGGCCTTTAACCAGAACTGTGGCTACCAGGCTGATACAAGCCCTTTCATTGCAGGGCTTTCAGTCCAGGAATGACAGTGACCACATTCATAATTTCACAGATAATTATGTAATTATGGCCATGAAACATGCTGTAAGGCAAAGGGGGTGCAGGCTGTTGTGGGAATATTAAACACCTTTTATTTTCTGGCCTAGCTTGTGGGCAAGGCATGTTTCTCCAAAGAAATATGGAGTTAGCCAGAGAAAGACGGGCACGGGAGAATGGGCTTGGACATGGAATCCTCTCATATGAGGTCCAAAATGGTCAGGACTCTGCCCAAGTATGGCAATTGAGAGATGGAACATTTTAAAACCCGCATTGATCCTAAAATGCCTTTCGGTATATATTGTTTGCTGTCACCTCTATAAAAGGCAGGCTTTCATAATAACTTGACCTGTTTTAGTAATTGTAAATTGACTTACAAAAAAAATTGTCTGTTTTTCCTTTCTACTTAAATGTGTGAAAATAATTCACTGTGTTTCATATGTACACCCAAGGTCTTTGCATCCAATTAGTAAGAAAAACATTTTTTTAATGTCATTGTTAAGAAACACTAAAATAAATAACTGGTAAAGAGAAGCCCAAATACAAATGCCTTGAGCTTTCTGCTGGAATCTGGGAGTGTCTTATCGTAAGACATGGGTTCAGACATATCATTTTCATTCTGCAGGTATTAGTTTATTTACTGAGAGTGCCTCCCTTGGCTTAAGGATTTTACTGGACTATTGGAGGAGAGAAGAAGGGCATACGCACGGCTGTTGCTTACTGTCACTCTGATTATGTTGTGCTCGGTGGCCGGAGGGCAGGAGGGACTCAAGTCCTACCCTCACTCTATTTGCCAGCCCAAGTCCAGGTGCATTTTTCTAATGTGCACAAAAGAATCTAATGGTTCGCAGAAGCCTGGCTATGGGAATGTTTCCCACAGTTTTGTTTTACTCTGAAAGCACCCATAGTTTAGTGGGGGAGGCAGGCACTGGAAGAACTAAACATAATTATACTGCCAGCTAGAATGAGAGATGTTAACTGGAGGTACAAATAACATTCGGAGGGAGCTCAACTGAAGGAATTTTAACTCTGACAAAGTGGGGAAAATAGATTTATACATTTGAAGAGGCTCTGTGGATGGCTATGTTTTTCTTCCTTTTTCGCTTCCTCTCTCCCTCCCTCCCTCCCTCCCTCTCTCTTCCTTCCTTCCTTTCTTCCCTCCCTTCTTTCTTTTTTCTTTCTTTCTTTATAAGTGCTTTCTTGAGAACTAATTCATATATCATACAATTAACTCTTTTAAGGTGTACAATTTAGGGGCGCCTGAGTGGCTCAGTCAGTTAAGCTTCCGACTTCGGCTCAGGTCATGATCTCATGGTGCATGAATTTGAGCCGCACTTTGGGCTCTGTGCTGACAGCTCAGAGCCTGGAGCCTGCTTCGGATTCTTTGTCTCCCTTTCTCTCTGCCCCCTCCCCAATTCATGTTTTCTGTCTTTCTTTCCCTCAAAAAGAAATAAAAACATTAAAAAATAAAGTGTACAATTTATTGGTTTTTATTATGTTCACAGAGTTGTATATCCATCACCAAAAGCAATTTTGGAACAGTTTCCTCACCTCAAAAAGAAATCCACACCGACTGGCAATCACTCCTTATTCTTCAAATCGCCTTCACCTAGTCCTGAACAGCTGCTAATCTGCTCTCTTCTGTGTAGAGTTGCCTATTCTGGACATTTCCTGTAAGTGGATTCATATAATAGCTGATCTTCTATAACTGAGTTCTTTCACTGAGTGCAATAATTTCCAGTTTCATCTATGCTATGGCCTGATAAGTAGGGCTTTGACTGCTGTAGAGTGGAAGGGAGTTCATCCCCAAATGATGCACTAGACGGAGCTAAGAGAAAGACCTTCTTAAAGTATGGGCCATGTTTGAAAGGGTGAAAATAGAGTATTGGTTAGAATCTGCAGAGTAGGGCCTGTGGGGGACATTCTGGGAAATATAGTTAGAAATATAATTTGAGAGCAGATTATGAAGATTAAGAATACATTTGAACTTTTTTTCAGGATGCAGATGTTTTTGAAAGGGGGGTAGATATAATATGAAGAATTGATGATTAAAACTGTAAGGTTACCCAGGTTAGCTGTGGTGAGCCTGGTGTGAAATTAATTATACCTAAAGCCCAGGTACTTTTTCCTCATATTCTACTGCCTCTGACTCTTAATATTTGTTAGCTGGAGTCAGTAGAAAAAGTAGGGATGACTCTGTTATAATTATTTTTTAAACCCTTTGAAGCATGGGAAAAAATAAGCCTGTAGTGGTTATAGTTTAAAATGCTGCTTCTTGGGCACATGGGATGAGGCCACATTTTCATGGTAAAGCCCACGATGTGTATTTTATCACATCAGGAGGAGACAGGGTTGTGTCTATAGGCATGGTTTTGAGTAAGGAGTCGGTATTAGTCCATGTGGGCTGCTGTAACAAAACATCATAGCCTGAGTAGCCTAAACAACTGAATTTTATTTATTTGTTCATTTATTTGTTGCGGCTCTGGAGACTAGAGCTTTGAGATCATGGTGGTGCCAGTATATTCAGGTCTGGTGGGAGCTCTCATCCTGGCTTGTAGAAGGCCACCTTCTCACTTGTGTCTTCACAGGGTGGGAAAAGGGAGGGAAAGGACAGAGCAAGCTCTCTTGATCTTATAAGGACACTCGTTTCATCATTAGGGCCCCACTGTCATCAAAACATAATTATCTCCCAAAGATCCCGTGTCCAAACATCACTTTGGATGTTAAGACTTCTACATAGAAATTTGGTGGAGGGCGGTGAGCACGATTCAGTCCATAGCAGTGTTACACTTTGTTTTGATTTCCCTTTGACTCATGGCCTTGGATGTGTTCCTTATAATCATTCGACAGATTTTTGCTAATCACATGGAAACCAAAGGTATATGGGTGTAGCTTGCCTACATCTGCTTCTCTTGAAGCCTAACAGAAATCCCTCAGTACTCGTTTCTGGCTGCTCATGCCACAGGCTCTTGCAAGAGAAAGGATTTTAGAGATTATGTGGTCTAAGGACTATGAAAATAAGGGTTCACGGTCCATGAGCCTCCTGAAATTGTTTGTATAATTCTCCATATTTGTGTGAGGATGTACTCTCCTCACCCCCATCTCCATCAGATTCTCAGGAGGTTTATGTCCCTTCAAAGAGGAACTTCTCTTTTGCCCTAATAATTTTCGGCTCCTTAGTTATTTTGTTAAATCTTTACAACTCCTCTTCATGGATTAGGAAACAAAGCTGTACAGAGTTAAGTCAGTTTACTCAAGGTCACAGAGCGAGTGAGTGACAAAGGCCAGGGTCAGGCCCTGCAGTCTGACACTGGAGCCTATGGTCCTGCTCGTGCTTTCTTAACCGGCCATCCTCTGTGTCACTCTCTTCTACCTATTTTAGACTCTGGAGTTGATTGACCCTCATTTAATAATTGGGTATCAGAGAGTCAGGCACATTCCTGTGATGGTGCCGTGATTAAAAACACATAGCTGTCAATGTGTGACAGTGATACGAACCCAGAGTCAAGTCGTGAGACTTCAACACTTATTTGTAAATTCAATGAAAAAATGCTCCATTTTGACCTTTGTTTCTGCCCCCATATTTCTTTCTGTCCTTCCCTCCCTTCCTGTCTCTGTCTCTTCTTCCTTCTCCTTCTCTCCTTTCCTCTATTTATTTTCTTCCTTCAACAGGCTGAGCTGGAATTATTAATGTGGGTATTTCAATGTTCTTAAAATGGCTTTATGGTTAGGAGCCCAGGGGATTGTCCTACTCCTCAGTAGCCTCTAGAGGATCCTCAAGGGAGCTGTCGTATATGAAACAATGTTGAGGGAAGGCCACGTGCCTGAAATCAGTGCCTTACCCTCATACAGCATAGGCTCCCTGGTTTCTGATTTTGGGGACTGGATGGTGCCATTCATTGAAATAGGCAGTACTGAAGGAAGCTTCTCATCTCTGTGGGTAAAGGGTAGAAGGGGAGGTTTGAAGAAGCTTTTCATATTTGAGACTTCCACAAATGAATTGCTGAATGTTCAAGCCTGGAGTTTAGAAGAAAAGGTCAGGACTAGAGTTAGAAACGGTCAGGATATGATGAAAGCAGAACCGTAGATGAGATTGCTCAAGGAACCTGGAGAGGAACAAGCCCTCCATCTCCTTTCCTTCTAGAGCGTGGCCCCTGTCTCCAGTCCCATTTGCCCAGGTTGCCCTTTCTAATCGTTACTAACCCAGGCATGTCCACCAGTCTCTGGTCTTCTGTAAATGTCTATGTTCACCCAGGCCACTTGTACATTCAGTACAGCTGGAAGGGAGGTGGCATGATTCAGTGGAACTCATATTTATTTAGAAATCTGTAGTCTAGCTCCTTGAGTCCAGGCTTTACCATTTGCTGCTTGTGTGATTGATTGATGAATGGATTGATTGATTCTCCCAACCCCAAATTCCGAGTCTATAAAAATGAGTTATTAATGTTTGTCTTGTCTGTGTCACAGAGTTGGTGTCCACTTTTTAACTACCATAATGGATGCAAAAACTCTTTAAAATGAGTCTGTAAAGAAATCCTCTTTTATTCACTTTTACATATAGTAGTTATGATGTTTATTTTCACTCTGCAATTAAACTCTGAGCTCTCTCGGATTTATATACACAATGTTTCTTCCACAGCCTCCTCAGTACCTAAAGCAGTATGTGTATTAGATGTTCATTGCATGGTGGTAATTAGGGTCCTATTTCTTTTCTTATGCTCCTTTGTTAAAAATTAAGATAGCATTTTTTAAAAGATTTTTCCCCAGAAGTTATTGGGACGTTATCTTTTGCCTAAAGAGTATATTCCTTGACTTTACTGGTTCTTCTCTTATGTCTTACCCGATTCATGTGTGTTATTTTCCCAACATATAAGGTTGTGTCTGATGGTGGTTTTACTCTGCCCCAGCAATGGTGCCATCGGTATGTCTGCTGACACTTAAAATGCTGTAGAAACACAGGGCCCAAAACCTTGATAGAAAACTAATGCCCGGATGGGGTTCAAGTCTGGATGGTGCTGGCTTATCAGTAGTGCTCATTGGGTGCTGTCCACTGAAACCTACGGGAGTTTAGCTTCTTGCTTTTATTTATTTTCATTTTCATGTTTTAAGTTTTCACTGTGAAATTACTGACGTCTGTCAGATAATTCACTTCTATGAGGATTCTGTTTTTGAAACTGGCTCCCTTCTACTCTACCTTTAATTGTACTTGCCTTTTCACCCCGCTGTGGTGCGTTTGTTCCTAGACATCATCAGGGATGACACCAGACACAGAAGATATTTTCTAACTCATTCCAGGAAGACTTATAGTATGTCTGCTTGTTCATGGTGACTGTGGACAGTACGGGCACATATAATCCTATTTTAATTGACATTTTTGGTAAATATTCTCAATTATCCACAATGTTCTCTCTTTTCTCCTCGCCTCCTTAGCATGGTTTGCCACAAATAGATCTACATTTTACCTAATAAAGCATGTTGCCTAATAAAGTGTGTTTTCTTTACGGGGCACTGGTAAGGATGTGTGTGAGATGCTTTACGCCTTGAAAACATGATTAAAATATAATTTCTTCCCTCAAGGAGCTTGATGTCTAGCAGAAGAGGCAGACATTTTAACAGGAAAGATATAATACTGACAGGGCTAAGACGTGTCTGACATTAAAGGCACAAAAGTGTGTATTAGGAGTATGTGAAAGGAAAAGGTTAAACTTGGGTAAGGGCTCTCATGAAGTCGCCTGCATATTCATCTTTCATTGCAAATTTAACCCCCAAATTCTTTTTCTCTGCTGAGGTGATTGTTCTTCATATGTAACATAAAATT
The DNA here is from genome assembly GCF_008692635.1 of Crocuta crocuta. Lineage (NCBI taxonomy): Eukaryota > Metazoa > Chordata > Mammalia > Carnivora > Hyaenidae > Crocuta > Crocuta crocuta. Next base: position 13,774,173 of record NW_027528417.1, on the reverse strand, counting down.
TGGTATATATGCACACTTAGTTTTTTCAGAGAGAGGGAGGAGAGTGCAGGTGGGGGAGAGGGGCAGAGGAAGAGAGAGGGAGAGAGAATCTTGAGCACGCTCCATGTTCCTTGCAGAGCTGGACGTGGAGGTTGATCCCACCACCCCTGGGATCATGACCTGAGCTGAAATCAAGAGTCAGACACTCAACCAACTGAGCCACCCAGGCACCTCAAGCAATTGTAATCATAACAAACTTAAATGAATATATTTACTACTCTATAAAATGTTACCTAATTTCTGCCTTGCCCCAAACCCTGGGCCTTTCAATTTTTATTTTATCACGATTTGAATAGTGTCAAGGTAGGATGAAAGATGTATTCTTCCAGAAGGTGACTGAAAACAGCAAGTTGAGGGATGATTGATATGTATCTCAATGTTCAGAAAACCATGGGAATTAGGGAGAAAGGTCTGTGCATATCAGGAAATAGGAAACCGTCTCACTAGTTGCTGGAGGTGGTTGTTCAGACTCTTGGAAAATGCGTCTTCAATAGATAATGCTTAAATCCTAGTGTGTACACACACACTCACACACACCCCACAGGAGACTCTCTGCCTTATTAACCATGTATTCTTGGTATCTTTTATTTGATGATTTCTTTTACCTCGTTCTTTTCTAAATATTACCTCCACTGGGACCTAATTAGAACCCCTCAGAATTCACAGAGTGTTCAAATACGTGTGGGCTCCAAATGTTATCTTTAGATATTACAGGATATTAGAAACTAATTACGGTTATCCATTGTGTGTACAGGTATATAAACACCTCTCTGCCAAATGTGTTGTCAGGTTGCCGTGTGAGGAGTTAAAGAAATAGTTCTCATTTGCTTTTGAATTCTGAAGGGATTTTGTCTCCTGGAGTGATAACATTACAAGTTGAGACCTCTTAGGTTCTAAAGTAAATGTCCAAAGCTGAAGTTTATCGTTTTCTTAAATTAATGCTTAATTTAGCACTGAAATTGTTTTATGACTTTATGAGGAAAGTACTACTTGTAGAAGAGCAAGATTTGTAGCATACAGGCTTTTAAAGAAAAGACACATATATGGCCCTTGAACAACACAGGTTTGAATGGCATGGGATCCATTTATAGTGGATTTTTAAAACATAAATACAGGGGCACCTGGTTGGCTCAGTGGGTTAAGCATGTGACTTCAGCTCAGGTCATGATCTCAAGGTTCGCAAGTTCTAGCCTCACATCAGTTTCTGTGCTGACAGCTCAGAGCCTGGAGCCTGCTTCGGATTCTGTGTCTCCCTGCCTCTCTCTCTCTTTCTGCCCCTCCCCTGCTCATACTCTGTGTCTCTCTCAAAAATAAATTAACATTAAAAATATTTTAAAAATATTAAATACACTGGATCAGTCAGTTAAGCGTCCACCTCAGGTCTTGATCTGAGGGTTGTGAGTTCAAGCCCCATGTTGGGCTCCACTCTGGGTGGGGAGCCTACTTAAAAAAATAATAAATGAAAATAAATAAATACAGCATAGTACAGTAAATGTGTTTTCCTTTCCTTATGATTTTCTTTCTTTCTTATTTTGTTAAGTTTATGTATTTATTTTGAGAGACAGAGAGAGAATGTGAACAGGGGAAGGGCAGAGAGAGAGGAAGAGAAAGAGAATACTGAGCAGGCTCTGCACTGTCAGCTCAGAGCCCAACATGGGGCTCAATCTCATGAACCATGGAATCATGACCTGAGCTGAAATCAAGAGCCTGATGCTAAACCGACTGAGTCACCCAGGTGCCCCTCCTTATGACTTGCTTAAAACTTTTTTTTTCTTTAGCTACTTTTCTGTAAGAATACAGTATATAATACATGTTTGTAATATACAAATGTATATGTGTGTTTTTAATATACAAAATATATGTTACTTTAGTGTTTATATGATTGCTAAGGTTCCCAGTCAACAGTAAGCTATTAAGTAGGTAAGTTTTGAGGGCCTTGAAAGATATACACAGATTTTCCACTGCTTGGGGGATCAGTGACCCTGACCTCTTAGTTGGTTAGGGGTCAACTGGCTTTCTCCTCTGTGGAATAGCCGTATTTAGAAAAGAAGTTTAATTCAAACTTCAGCCAATCAAAACAATTTGTAAGAATTTTAAAGCCACTGTTCTCTTAAAGAGGTAATAGAGCATTGCTCTTTTCATTTATTTATTTATAATATGTAAAAATATTAAAATGACCCCAGAGTTGGTTGGCTCCTAGAAAAAGGATACCACAAAATGCTGTGTCAGAAATAATACTACCTCTCAAATCTTGAGATTTGGGTTCTAGTCCCAATTCTGCCTGTATTTGATCTGTTAGCCTTTGAAAATTTGGTGCACCTTGAGGAATCGCATATTTCCACCTTTAAGAGCAAAAGAATTGCAAACTGTTGACCTGGAAGACCCCTGAAAATTGGCCCCCTCTTTTTTATTTTTTAATTATATAAATAATGTTGTAACATTGTGTAAGGCTCAGAACATTGAGTAGAAAAGAAAAGTCACCTATAATTCCACCACCTAGATACAGGTATAGTCTATCATTTTTGTGTAGTCCCTTGTAATCTTTGGCTATTAGCATAAATTACCATAGTGCTGTGTATCACTTGGCATCATATGTTATTTTCTGTATCACTGCATATTCCTGAATGATTACATTTTTAAGCCCTCTTTAATATTGCATTGAGTGGTTATACCATATCTTAATTCCATCATTATTATATATTTCTGAGATTATCATTTTTATGCATAAGTATAGCTTACTCCATCAAAAATTTTAGATGTGATGTCGGAGGGTTGAGATATCAGGGTCAGAGGTTAACAGTTTATGGTTATTCAAATCCACTGATGACTTGTATTTTAAAAGAGATCTTTCAATAGCTGTTGTAGGAACTTGTGAGGAAGTCAGTATCTTGCTCCTTGTGCCGGCATTAGGTATGTTGTTTCTTTGGTATTAACATTCCTTTGGTTATTGTAAGGCTAAACGTGTCTCTTCATGTCTCAGTTGCGATTATGTTTTGTATATGGCATCAGAAAATGAATACTTTGCGATCTTTGCAAACCTATTTACCGCAAAGCAAAGAGAATGTGTTTTAATGAGAACCGTGCACTGCTTGTATGCAGAGGTTCTAGAACCTTTTGAGTCCGCTGAAGGACTGACCCCTTGAATAAATTGAAAGATGCACCTCTTTCCTAAATGGAAATACAAAGGTTGTTAAGGAGTTAATTTCCCCTACATTGCATGTCATCTCAGCACAGCTTTTGGGATTATTGTTCTCGAATCCTAGCAAAAATAAATCTCCAAACTTTCTTGATTTAAAAAATAAAGGCACAAGAGTAAGAGAAATTTGAAAAACAGGAGTGATGAGGACCGAGGACCAGCCTGGCCAGATGCTAAGGCACATTATAAAGCAACCATAAGTGAAGTGGTGGTGTTGGTGCTCAAAAGGGAGACTGTTGCAGTAATGTGGCCCCCTGAGACAGAGGGGAGCGCCTGCACGTGGAACCGAATCTGCAGTGAATCTCGAAACATTCTAAAGAGGGAGGACTATTCCAAAGTCATTGGGGTAGTTGGTAAGCGTTAATAAAAATGCGTATATCATGAATATATATCCAGATAGACCCTAATGTGGATTAAAGGTCATGTTAAACCATAATAGCAACACCTAGAAAAGGCTTAAAAAAAAAAAGAACAAATTTACATTTCTAGTAATTGGAAACAATACTTTTTAAAATTTAGAACTGGGGTTTGCAAATGTTTCTGTGAAAGTTCAGGTAGTGGCTATTTTAGGCTTTGAGGCCCAGATGGTCTCTGTCACAACCAGTCGACTCTGCCATTGTATCCGCCATCACAGCCATGGACGTCAAATATACGTCAAAGAAATGGACACTGCACATTTTTAAGGAAACATAATATTTTGAGTGTCAGTTTCCCAACACAACTGTTCCCAAAGTAAAATTTTCTGACTCTTTTAATTTTTTGCCAAACTGTGTATTAAAAGTAGTATCTCATTGTTGTCTTAATTTGCATTTCCTTACTATTGAAGTTGCCTACATGTTTGTATATTTTATTTTTATCTATCAATTTTTGCTATATTTTTTTGCCATCGAGGTCTCCTCTTCGGTGAATTACAGCTAGGGTTGATTTATCTTGCTTATTTTAGCTCTTTTGTCACCTGATGTCCCAGGGCCCTGGAGATCTATTTGGTAGCTCTAGCCCAAGGCAGACCAAGAGGGTGCCCTTTTGCTTTGTGAAATATAACTCTTCTTGTGACTTTGTGTCCTTGGGCCTGGGGCTTGATCTCTAGCTCTGACCTCATCTGTGTCCTAAGCTGGTTGCTTACCAGTATGCTGAAGCTGGAGGACTGCTTTGCCCCTCGGTCCAGAGCTCAGAATTTGCTTGTGTTGACCTACTGCTTTGGCTGTCTCTACTTCCTTTAAAGTTAGTTATTGCCTGCATATTACCTGAGCCTGCCAGTGCGCCAGGATCCTGAAACCCACCCATGGGCAAGGTCTGCCTTTGCATCCCTGCCCATCCAGCTGAGCAGGCCTAGAGCTTGGGCCCTACTCTCTCGGATCACACAGTTTCATAGAACTATCAGTATTATGTTTCGCTCCTGCATTATGACAGTTATTTCCATTTTCCTGGAGATACAACTGTGAAAATGATGAAGTCGCTTGCACAGAGCCACACAGACATTCTTGGAGGACGTACACTGTGAGATTAACCAGGTGGAAATGTCATTTTCTCTGTCCAGCGTGTCCATGGCCTTGGTGTGCCACAAGCAGAGGCTGTCCCTGCCCCTCCCTGCAGTCTTTCCATTGTTGTATGCGCTACAGGAACTGAGACAGTTATGACAGAGTGGAGCTGGTTTCTCTTCTCTTTTGGACATGATTGTTTGTGACAATTCTGATCACCATGTCTTCCCCTACATTATAAAATTGCAAAATTATGTCTATATTTATATTTCCTTTTGCTGCTTGGGCTTGAAACGTCCCATTTGTAGCTTTTATTTGAAATTCCTTTATCCATCCATCCATCCATCTATCTAAAACATGTTATTATATTATGTGTATATATATTATGTGTATATGTGTACATATATTCATCATATATATACGTATATATAATGAAATGCTCTTGTGTTCAGTATTTTACCTGATCTTCTTAAGCACCCATGAAGTACTACTCAGAGCAGCAAGTGTGGTCTGCATTTGGCAGGTGAGGCAATGAAAGCCCAATGTGGTAACCTGAGGCCACCATTGGAGCTGGTACCCCAACTGCCATTAGATGTATGACCGTGCTTCTCCTGTCCCCCAAACCACTTCTCTTGTATGAGGTGCAGAGATTTTCTTGTCCAGGACATGAAGAAATTAATGACTTTCCTTGAAAGATCTAAGCATTAGTGCATTTGCCTATTATTTTGGTCACTCTGTGACCTACTGGCCTGAGTACCTTCAGTGAAGAAAGTGTGTGTAAATATTTCCCTTTCCTTCAGACAGTGAAGCAGACGTTTGCAAAGAAGATGGAGTCCCTGAAGAGACTGTTGCTTCTGTAGTATTCTTAACAACTGCCGCAACCACGAGTTTGGATTTTTTTTCCCCTCCCTGTGGCTTTCCAGCTAGAGGCTGCCACCATGCATAGCATTTGGGGGTCACTGATTCTTGTTCCTATTTTAACTATATGAGTTCTGTGTTATGTGACCTTTGTATTCTGACCTTCAGATTTAGAGAACTGGAAATTTAGGAAGTTTTGTTAGGACTTAAATCCTAGTAAATTCCCTCATGAGTACAAAGACTCATCGAGATGTGGAATGTTACAGTTTAAGGGGACTTTCATCCATGTGGCCCCCTAATTAGGAAACGTGACCATTTAGTGACAGCAATCTGAGGCTAAATTGCTGAGATTAGATGAGGCTTCTTAAGGCTTTACTCCGCATCACCAAGTACTGCCTCTTCAAACCAGAAGCGGGGCTCCGAGGGCCGGCACTTTGTGGGCTCTGTGCATGACTCTGGTCCGTAGCAAAAATCTGAGCTCTTGCATCGGTACTCAGGATTTGTTTGCACAATGAATGATTTGAACCCATCTTTTTTGTTGATATTATGCCATTATTGTTACTGGCAAACAATTTTAAGGATAACGTGGGGGACTTAGTTGGCATTTACCATGGGAAACAAACCCCTCTAGGTATTTTAGGCGGGAAGGATTGAATACATGATACTAGGTGCTTCTAAATAATTGGAAGGATCCTAGACAGCAGGCTCAAGCCTGAGCTTCCAGTAAGAAAACCCAGAACCACACAAGATTATTACATTTTCCACAGTGAGATCTGCAGAGAATCATGAAGCTACCACAGAACTCTTGGCTTAAGGAATGCATCACCCTACTTGTGATTAAGAAGCCATGGTCAGTTTCTCAAATTCCACATATGAGTGACATCATATGATATCTGTTTTTCTCTGGATGACTTATTTCACTTACCATAATACCCTCTAGTTCCATCCATATTGTTGCAAATGGCCAGATTTTATGCTTTTTCATCACTGAGTAGTGTTCCATTGTATATATACAACATCTTAATCCATTCGTCAATGGATGGACACTTAGCCTCTTTGCATAGTTTGGCCATTGTTGATGAGGGCTGCTATAAACATTGGGGTGCATATGCTGCTTTTCATCAGCATTTTTGTATCCTTTGGATAAATTCTTGGTAGTGCAGTTGCCGGGTTGTAGGGTAGTTCTATTTTTAACTTTAAGGAACCTCCCTACTGTTCTCCAGAGTGACTGCACCAATTTGCGTTCCCACCAACAGTGAAAAAGGGTTCCCTTTTCTCTGCATCCTTGCCAACATCTATTGTTGCCTGAGTTGTTCATTTTAGCCATTCTGGCCAGTGTGCAGTGGTACCTTATTGCCTTTTTGACGATCCTACAGAGTTTCATGATGTTCTTTCACTAAATTGTGACTTTTGGTTGTTTGGGTGACTTGCAGTGGTAAACTTGACAAGATGAAATCAGAACTAGTTAAAGAATGACTAATAAATGAAGGTTTTGTTCATAATGTCAAAAAAAAAAAAAAAAAAGGAAGAAGCCACAGTCAGGAAAGTAGCAACTGGACCCTGAGACATCGAGTCCAGCCACGCCTGCACAATAGCTGCTTCCTGACAGGCTGGACATGGGAGTGTGGGCTCAGAAAAATCCCATCTCCACGGCCATGCTTCCAGCAGAAAACAAGCCAGAGCTGCAGGAACATGGCCTTTGTCTTACTTTTGTCTTCCAAATCTCACGCCAGTACAAATTTCTTGGCCGAATCTCTTTTGTGATGAAGAACAAGGGAGCTTATTTTTCCTGCAAGACTACCTTTGCAACATGGCAGGTTTGCGTGCTGACCCACCGTATCCAACACAGGAAGGGTTACGGGTTTTACATTTGGGGCATGTCTTCAATGAACCTCTGCATGTAGTAGATGCCACACTGAGGATGGATTAATAAATCTGTTCTATGAGACCTCTGTTTGTCCGTGCAATTAATTATATAACAGAAGGTAATGCAACCACTTTACTTTAGGGAATCCCTAAGGGAAATTCCTGTTTATCAGAGAAAATGCCGTAAGGAGGGAAGATCCTGAGCTGGGAGAGTATTCTAAACTGTTTTGGTTTGAAACATCTTGGAAAGTACTACGAGGAGACATGCAATATGATGGTATAGCAGTGCTTACCATGTCTGGGGCGGGGGGATGGGGGTTCCGTCTTTGGCATGGGTTGTCGACTTTCCATCTTGTACACTTCCCCCCTTCCCCCGCCCCTGCAGAGTATACATTTAGAATTTGCAATGGAAATCAATATAAAATAGTTTATTTAACATAAATTAAATAGACGTATAGCCTGTGGGCCTGCAGTGAATTCTTTCAACTTCATCTCCCTTAACTCTTGTGTAACCCCCATTTAGAAATGTAAAACAGGGGTGCCTGGGTGGCTCAGTCAGTTAAGCATCCGACTTCGGCTCAGGTCATGATCTCACAGTTCGTGGGTTCGAGCCCCGCGTCGGGCTCTGTGCTGACAGCTAGCTCTGAGCCTGGAGCCTGCTTCAGATTCTGTGTCTCCCTCTCTCTCTCTGACCCTCAGCTGCTCATGCTGTCTCTCTCTCTCTCAAAAATAAATAAAATATTAAAAAAAAAGAAATGTAAAACAGTTCTAGGGGATCTCCATCACCTTTACTCTTGTACCCTAGTGAACACATTTGGACACATTTTATTTCAATTTCTTGTCCGCATCCTTATTTTTCCTGTTCCAAATTAAGAATAGGGCCAACCTGTTGTCCTTCAACTTGAAATCATTGGTAATATTGGTGAAGGTAGGAGTCAGGAGTGGGCACGTGGTAAGATGTAATCGAAGTAAATAGTCTTGTTTCTTAGGGCAGTAGCCTTTGCTTCAGAAGAAGAGCTGAGTCTGCTTCAGATTGTGTGTCTCCCCCTCTCTTTGACCCTCCCCTGCTCATGCTGTCTCTCTCTCTCTCTCTCACTCAGAAATAAATAAAACATTAAAAAAATTAAAAAAAGAAGAAAAGCTGAGTGGGTAACATAGTTGATGCTAATTTCTGCTGTATCTTGCATTCTACTACTCCTGCAGAATCTTTCTGGAACATTCTTTCCTTCTTTTTAGGAAGCACACGCTTCTGGAGCAGGAAAGCCCCAAAGCCTCCTCTGCTTACCACTGCATACTGCTTGGCCCTCTTAGCAATGGCAGTAATAAAGTCAGAGTATGGGAAGTCTTTGGCTATATGCAGCCTTTGGGAGAAGACACTATTATATTCAGAATTCTCTTGAACTCAGTGACCAAAACCTTATTATCACAGTACTATAAGTAAGTGACTATACATAAGTTATCATCTAGAGTGGGATACCTCTGGGGAGCCTGGGTGGCTTACTTGGTTAAGCCTCTTGACTTTGGCTTAGGTCATGATCTTGTGGTTTATGAGTTCGACACTGCATTGGACTCTGTGCTGACAGCTCAAAGCCTGGAGCCTGCTTTGGATTCTGTGTCTCCCTCTCTCACTGCCCCTCCCCCATCTCTCGCCCTCTGTCTCTCTCTGTCTCTGTCTCTCTGTCTCAAAAATAAATAAAAACTTTAGAAAATAATAAAGCGGGACACCTTTGAGAGTGAAAAGGGGGATTGTTAATGATTATTTCAAAACAATAAGCATGCGTTGGGCTGTCTGGTCACCCTAATTATAATGAGCTGTGGAGAATGGTGTTTGAGATGTGAACTGACATGGAAACAGATCTTAATTCTTTATATTCCCAAATCTTTACGTTTATCTTCTATTTATGTAGTACTCACTTGCTGAGCACTGATGCTGGAACAGATTCTGTATTAAGTACAAGGAAAATAAAGGAAGATGCTATCTTTGTTCTTTATTTACTTGCAGTCACGTTTGTAATATTAGACCAGCAGGTTTTCAACCTTGCTCATAGCATGGCCCATGTAGGAAGTAGGAATGCATTTTGGACTCTCCCCCTTCAAACTGAAATGAATTCTGCCAAAGGATGAGAATTTAAATAAGGTTCAGGGAGTTGTTCTGTCAATTTGTTTATTTTATTCTTGGGATTTTCTTTTTTTTTAAGTTTTTATTTTTGTTTTTTAAAATGTTATTTTTGAGAGAGAGAGAGTGTGTGTATGAGTACACAAGTGGGGGAGGGGCAGAGAGAGAAGGAGATGGAGACACAGAATGCGAATCAGGCTCCAGGCTCTGATCTGTCAGCACAGAACCTGATGCATGGCTCGAACTCATGAACTGAGATCAAAACTTGAGCTGAAGTCAGACGCTTAACCGACTGAGCTACTCAGGCGCCTCTTTTCCTTGGGATTTTCTTACAGATTTGGCATGAAGAAACATTTTATTTATCTACTTAGCTATAGAAGCTTTGAAAACTACTGGTTTGAGATTTAAAATTTATGTTATTGTTCTAAAGTCATAAGGCTACTTGGAAAAAAGGGAGATGAATTGGACTTTTAAACTTGAAACATAGCAAAAATAAACCGGGTAAAATAAATTAGTAGAAAATTTTAAAAAACATTTAAAAATGAACAAACAAATTTAAAAAAATATTAAATGCTTATTTTTGAGATGGAGAGAGACAGAGTGTGAGCATGGAGGGGAGGGGCAGAGAGAGAGGGAGACACAGAATGCGAAGCAGGCTCTAGGCTCTGAGCTGTCAGCAGAGAGCCCGATGTGCAGCTTGAACTCATGAACCATGAGATCACGCCATGAGTCTAAGTCAGAGGCTTAACCGACTGAGCCACCCAGGAGTCTATTATTTTAAATATCTGGAAGGCTGTCATGTATCAGAAGGCTTGTGGTTCCAGACTGCAGGGGTAAGACTGACAGATGTTTTTTAGGGGAGCGTGGGCCTCAGCTACACGTAACTTTTGATGTGTAGTTACAACTTTCCTGCCCTGGAAGGGACTGCCTCGTGAGGTAATGAATTCATGGTCATTAGATATGTATAAGCAAACTCACAGATGGTGCTTACGTGTCAACTCCAGCTCATATTAGAAGAAATATCTTCATTAAAAATTTCATGGTTCTTGGATATTAAACTTTGGTATTGGTCAATGTTGTTGCCTACTACCTTACAAATCTAAAGCGTGGTGGGTGCATGTGTGCACGTGCGCGCGTGCTTGTGTGTGTGCGTGTGATTTCCCCAGAGTAAGAGCCAACCTAGTACCTTCTTCATGCGTTGCATTGTCTTTTATGCATGGCAGTCTGTAATTGATAAAAATTCAGGAGGCCCAGTGTCAGTACTCTCATCGAGGGAGATTTAAAAGGGAATAACATTCACCGATGTCATTCTGAAACTGATCCGAAACAGCCTGGCTCATTTTTACTCAGCTGCCATTGGTCAATGCCTCCACAGACTTTTGTCTCTGTTTCAAAATCTTGAAATAAAAGTGGAACAACTTCCAACGTGACTCAAGAAAAAGGTCACCAGTTGAAAATGGTTTCAATTGTTTTGCTATTAAATGTGAAATTGCAAAACGAGTCTCTCTTACCTAATTTGAATTTATAACACATTCTAATGAAAAGCCGGTCTGTTTTTCATACCATTTTAAGTACTGAGAAATTTCTCCAGGCTCTTGGACTGGTGTTAAAGAAAAATTATTTCAGAGCATATGATGATGCATGAAGTTGAAGTTGAATCTCTTTGTTTCCTAAAACTGTATGTCATGGTGCTTGAAGGCTGAAAATCTGTATTTCTTCTCTAGCCCCCTTTGTTTGTCCAATGTCTAGGGACTTTTATTTAATTTTGCAATATCCTTATATTTTAACCTTGGAGTAAAGTAGATTTGGGGTTTGACAAATTTACGATGAAACTTAAGTAATAGGGAAACAAAGATTGCACTGGAAACTTTATAATAATATTACCAAAACTCAATAACAGTAATTCAAATTACAGTGTCTAAACTCTGAGCAAAGGCTATAAGCTACTTTGTAACCAGTGGTTGTGACATTAGGGTACAAAGAACACAGTTGACAGGTGACAGGTTTTTGAGCAATTTAATGTTCAGAAGGCTCAAGTATAACAGTTAATGCTGTGTGTTGTTGCTGGGATTACTCTTTGTGGGTCTTATGGCCTGAATAAACATTGCTTCACAGAGTCACATACAGTATTGTCAGATGAAAATATGGCCTGAGATTTGCCAATGGTGGATTCCTGTTCAGTGAAGACAAAAGTAACTATTTAACTTTGCCAAGTTCTATCTAAAGCAGACTTTTTTTTTCTGTTACTCTGTTTGTTTGTATCAGGGTTTCCATGTGAATCTTTTAAGTGTATTTGTTTATTTATTTAGAGAGAAAGCAAGCGGGGGAGGGGCAGAGAGAGGGAGAAGGAGGATCCCAAGCAGGCCCTGGATTCTCAGCTCAGAGCCTGACATGGGGCTCGATCTCAGTAACTATGAGATCATGACCTGAGCTGAAATCAAGAGTCGATGCTTAATTGACTGAGCCACCCAGGCACCCCTCAGAGTGAATTTTCAATAAAGGAAGTACAAACAAAATATTAAAACATGAAATCAAGGGTGCCTGGGTGGCTTAGTCGGTTGAGCGTCCGACTTTCGCTTAGGTCATGATCTCGCGGTTTGTGGGTTCAAGCCCCGCGTCAGGCTCTGTGCTGACTGCCAGCTCAGAGCCTGGAGCCTGTTTCAGAGTCTGTGACTCCCTCTCTCTCTGACCCTCCCCTGCTTCTGCTCTCTCTCTCTCAGAAATAAATGAAACATTAAAAAAAACCCACTGAAATCAGTTCAAACATCCCTCAAAGCGCTAATAAAAGTCTATGACCTGTCTAATGGGCATGATAAACTTGTAGACACTAAAACATGGTGTTTGCATGTTTAAAAAAAATTTTTTTTTTACATTTGTTTATTTTTGAGAGACAGAGTGAGACACAGTGTGAGCGGAGGCAGAGAGAGAAGGAGACACAAAATCTGAAGCAGGCTCCAGGCTCTGAGCAAACGTTCAGCACAGAGCCCGATGTGGGGCTTGAACCCACAAACTGTGAGATCATGACCTGAGCCAATGTCGATCACTTAACCGACTGAGCCACCCAGGCGCCCCAGTGTCTGTATGTTTTAAAACAAGTTGGATCAGGCTGTTAAGGGAACACAGACAAGTGAACAGCAGTTAACTTGTGGGACTATTCATGTCATGGTGGGTTTGGAATGAGAAGGTTTCAGGTGCCACCAGAGAGATCTCTAGGCCTCGTTGGAGACTTTATTGGTGACTTTTCCACACTCACGTGTTTCCACACTCATGCATTTCACCCTCATGGAGAGGCTAGATGTAAAGTAGTATTTGAAAACCTTTCTGCACCAGGAACTCAGAAATCTCATCATCAGAAATTCAGATTTCCACATTTAATAGATTTTCTGAGTTCAAAGGCTCTAGGTATTGTTTGCCCGTTTCTCTTAGCCTTGGACAGAAAACTACTTGCTTTTAGAATCAGAGACTTAGAAGAAATCTCCTTAGGAACATATTTTTTTGTGAGCGTGGTACACTGCAGACTTGCTATAGCGTCATAGAACATAAAATGTTATCACGAGAGGGGATTTTTGAGATCGCCTTCTTAACGCTAAGTATGCTAGAGCTGGAGAAATTGTGGTCCAGAGAGGGTAAGTATCTTGCACTTAGCCCAGTGGAACCATTGCTATCCAATGTGACCTAGAGCACAAGGTTGCGGGTCACATGACCTCTGTGCTGATGTTCTACGGCACGGGTTCTCACTCTTGGAAGAGAGATTCTTTACCCCTGTGTCCATTTCCATGCCTTTGCCCCCCCTTCTCTGGTTATCATCCCATAATCAATAGACTTACAGGCTTGCTTAGTGAAACTTTTCTGCTGCGAACACTTTTTGGGAGCAGAACTACCGGTTGGAGTCCATCCCTGAGGGTGTGCTACCTTGGAAGAGTTACCTGCTGTGCTACCTTGGAAGAGTCAGTTCAGCTTTTCTAAATCTTGGGCTTTGGCTTTTCAATTAGAAGGAACAAATGAGCCCCTACAGGTTTTCACAGCGGGACCCTCTGACCTCTTGGCCGGTGTCCTGGCTGCTGTCACCCAGGTCTGTTTCCCCATGACTGATGGGAGGTAGTAATTGGTTTGGTCCTGTTCTGCTTTTTACCTTCTCCTGAGGCTCTTGGTCTTCCATTGCTATTGTCTCCCCGTCACTGTCGATGGTTCCCTTTTTGCGTGACATTCTGAATTTGAAATAAAAGCTCAGTGTGGACTTTATCTCTCGTCTGCCTCACTTCTTTATCAGAAACCAATGCTGACTTCTCTGGACTGATGCTTCTCTCCCTGCCACTTACCTGGGATCTCCAATGCAGTGGGACACTTCCCGCTAATAAGGATTGTTCCATTAGCATTAATTTGTGTTCATTCTAACCCTGTGCAAGGCAGGTTGGTATTTTCTGTGTGGATGTCTATCCTGCCTCCTTTCGCTTTATACTCCCTGGTCAGTGGGACTCAGGAGTTAAGACAGGGATGTAAGAAACCTGGGCTCACTTAATTTGCAGACTTGTAGGAGGTATCATGGGACACGAGAGGTGGAAACGATGGCAGCGACATCTAATCTTTTGTTTATAGATAGGGAGACACACTGAGGTTTAAGGAGGTCAAGGGACTAAAGTCACCATCGAGTTGATTAGTGGCTAAGCTAGAATTTACATCCGAGTCCTCTGTATTTAAGTCCAGAGCTTTTCCCAGTATTTCCAATTGTGTCTCTGATAGCCTATATAAAGGCTTGGCATTTCTGTGGAGTTGTTCAGTAGTCACCCCTTCCAAGTAATGCCAGCTGTCCATGCAGAGAATGGGGCGCTTCGCCAGTGCCGGGCCAAAGTCGCCTGTAGAGAGAAGTTGAGTGAATACATTGACATTTTCAGCCCATGGCAGATCCTGCTTTGCCCTTCCGGCTCTCATCTGACCTGACGCTTCAGAGGAAGAGTGATCACATTTGCTGTTCAGCTAACAATTTGTGTAATTTTCAGCCTGCCTTGCTCTTCAGCATTGTCTTCCCACGCTTGCATCACATGCCACGGTAGATCTGCTTCGTAATTACACTGGTAGCAACTTACCTACGTCGCTTGCAAAAGGTTTGCCTAAAGTACTTATTTACTTGTGCATAATAAATCTTGACTGATACCTTGGTAGTCTCAGATCAGTCTAAGGTTCCCTCCCGCCATGGGGAGGTTTGAAGAGTCGGGAAAACGGGTGACCGAAAAAGAAGAAGGGGAAGGTGAACATACCACATAGAGGGCTGTGCTTTCTTCCTGATGAGCTCCGAGGAGAGCTGTAGATGGTCTGGAATTTCCATGATTTTGCTCATTTGGGGCCCGTTCTACAGTCAGGAGCTTTTGTGGAATCAGAAGGGTCTGTGAGTAGGGTTGTCATTCAGTCTTCATCTCCTCCAGTCACCTTGTTTTCAGAGGGGGATACTGGCATCCCAGAGAGGGAAGGCTGCTCTGTGAATTCATGACAGAGCTCAGCCTGAAAGCTGGGTCTGATTCAGAAGATCACCTATCCTCCAGCCTTATCTGGAGATGAAGACAAGATGATTAGCCATAGCCCAGAGAGAGAAGCACATTGTATCATTTTAGTAGATGATTAAGAAAGCAGCTTTGAAATTGTAGGAACGTATCAACCTTTAGATAAAGGGGAAAGATGGCCAAACCCCTCCTAAGTTAAAGGAAAAGTATTATTTAAATCTCTATGGCTTGTTTAAATAAAGAAAATGTTGCGAAAGGACATGAATCCTGAACTTTAGTCTGCCATCAGCTACTTCTGATATTTAAGTCACTTAGCGTCTCAGCCTCTAAAGTTTTCTACCACTAAAACAGTATGTTAATACTTGTCCCTTCCCTCATTCATTTATTAGGAAACATTGACCCAGAGCCAGGCTTTGGGTTCATTGCCAAAGGAGATTTAGGGACTAATGCAACATGATTTAAAGATTCATACAAATGCTACGTCAATTATTCTCAATTCTTCAATCAGAATATATATGTAAAGATCCCCAGATGAGTCTAGTGTATAGACAGTTCTGAAAACTTTTACATTAAGCTTCTAGAACTTAGTGTTAGATGATACTGTGGAATGATTGGTTGGTTGGTTTTAAATTTTGATGACCTATGTAAATGTTGATAGAAGTGTACAATATTGCTTTCAGGAAAGAGGAAAACTTGAGCAAACACTGGTTAGTTCTATTTTTGTGGCTGACGATGACTTGTCATTCACATGGTGTCTTTAGCAAGGCTCAGTAGCTTTTTTTTTTCTTTTTCAAGTATTAAATCTCACTTTACCTGTAGTTCTAAATTTTCTCATGCATAGAGGAAGGATCTTAGGCGTCCTCTGGCCTTTTTGTGACTCTTTATGCTCTGTGGTGCTGTGATTGGTATGGTCAGACTACTGATGCAGACACTACATCAGTGTATGATGATTATTGTTCGATGGAATAGAATAGGGAAGACATTATGGCAAATAATGTCCAGGAGCTAGGAATGGAGACAAGAGCAAAATTGACGGTTTCTAAGTGTAACTTCCTCTGGATTGTGGGCTTGTTTTTTCTTTCCTTCAGACAGAAAGGTGATATCATGATGAAGACTATGGATTTGGGATTGAAGCCCTGTGTTCAAGCTTCAGTTTTGTTGTTAGTGTATATATCTTTGAGCAAGGTATCCGACTCTTATAGTCTTTCTTGATCTGCTGAATGTGGAGAATGATAACCTTACCTCATATAATAGTCAAGACAATTATGTGATTGTTAGAAAATTGCTTAGCATATAGGAATTCTGCAGTAAACACTGACTCTTTATTGTCAATCCATGGCTTTTTTGTACCCGATGAACAGCTAGGAGGAGAAGACTAAGAACAACAGAGAAGGTAATTAAGTGAAATTTCTTAGGTTCTTCTTAATTGCTTTGCATGTGACGCTGGTTCCTGAAAGACCAGGGAGCCTGGCTCTCTGCCTCCCTTCAACAGTAGGCATTTTGCTTAGATGAGGGTCATTTCTCTTGTTTGCCTCTCTTGTGATGGTGTTTGTGTATTTTCACAGCCTCAGTGGAGATCTTCCCTTTCACTTCTTGCTTTCACAATGATTGTAAGCTTACAGTGAAACTGACCTAGAACCAGAGGAAGTAAGAGCAGAGTGAGTTTTGGTCCAGCAAAACCGGCTCTCGCCACTGCTTATCTTTGTGTTTAAGTTGGCCTTTCCTGGAGAAGCTGAGAAACCCCAACTGGCATGTTCTAGTTCATCTGTTCACTAAACTTGTGAGGTTTCCTCAAACACATTTATCAAAATAATGGGCTGTAATTCAGGTTTTGGAGAAGAAAAGCACTACCGAATATTAGGGCTGATTGGGACTTTACAGACATTCATTTTGCAAATGAGCATCCTCTCTTGTTAAAGGTCACACTGGCGAAGCTGAGACTAGAAGTGGGGACATGGGCACTCCATGTCTGTGTTATTGTGTTTCTCACCTTCCTTGGATCCATCTGGAATATAGAGTTTTACTCTTACATAGACTGTTCATTACTCTTGTTAGATTCCTGGTCAGAGACAAAAGTTCTAGCTTCTTATCTCTTTGTATAAAACTTTTAAAAGGCAAGCTCAATTTGTATCTTCCAAATCTTTTCCCCAAATATTCCCCTTGAGTCCCTCAGTTTAGTACAACCGGTCTGTTCCTTGTCGCATAGAAGGACCTTGCTTCTTCCTTGAGCTTACAGTATTCCCAGGCATTATCTTTTGTGGTCCATTTATCTTTCAGAACCATCCAGCTTTCACAGTCCCTGTCAAGGGCCACTCCTGCCTAAGCTAACACTTGCCACATAGGCCAGTTCTTTCTGTGCGCCGTGTATTGCTGTCTCTTTTCACATATATAAAAGTCCCTTTTGCAGGCTTATTTTTGCAAGAATCTTAGGCTTTAAGATTCTTGAGTACAGGATGAGAATCTGATTCATCTGGAGCTCTAGTGCCAGACAAATACAGTTATTCATTCATTAAATTAACAGACATCTTTAGTGAGTGTCTATCATGTATTAGGCCCTGGGACTCCAGGATGATAATTACTTCTGCTCTCAAGGATTCAAGAGTTTAGTTTGGGATACAGGCAAGCAGGGAGGCAGAGGCGTGTGAAGAGCACAGTATTCTAAGTGCTGTGGAAGTTAACTTGAACTGGTTGATAGAAAACATGAATCGTGTCCTTAAGGACTCATAGGGAGTGGTGCTCAGGACTGAAATGATGCATAATAGAGGAGACATCATTTTTAATTGAGAGGTAGCTACATTGAAAGGGAGGGAGATAAAACTAGAGGAAATGGATGAATTTCCAGCAGAATATGAAAATGACCTCAAAAGAAGCATACAACTGCCGCAACTATCCTAGAAGTTACTGGAATTATGATTAAGATCTGTCATTACAGAATCACGTCCAAATGTGTTTCCACTAAGTCCTGAAAAACTTTTAAAGATCAGTTAATTCTAGTCTCCTCAGAATGAAACAAATCCAAACGGTAGAAAAAGGATATAGAACCCTCATGTTGAAACCAAATAATGATAAGTAAAACAAGTAGAGGGAAAAAACACTACAGGATAATCTTACTTATGATTATCGGTACGAAAATTCTATATAAAATAGCATATTTAATTCATCAGTATCTCAGATAGTATAACTGTGGGTAGGCTTTTTTTCCTGGGAACGCAGACATGGTTAAATATCTGGAAATCTATCAACATGATTAATTCCATTGCTAAATTAAGGAAGAGAAAAGAGATGACTATATCACTGGAGGTTAAGAAGGAAGGTGCAGAGATTCTAAAGAGGGATGAGTAACCAAACAGATCAACATCCATTCATTTACACACTTATCTGTAGCATAGCTTTCTAAAGGCTTTCTAGCCAGGCATTGTGGTCATATGGTGAGACTACTCAGAAGCTTCCAGCTTACTGGGTCAGTCCCTGTGGATTGTTGTAAGTATGATACAAGTATCTGACAGTAAGCTACTCTTTTTTGGGGAAGGTGGAGTTTGGGAAATGTTCACAGCATCAGACACATTTGCATTGGGTCAAGATAAAGAAAAGTAGGGCTTGGTAGAAAATGAAGGGAAGGAAATGGCAGTGTAGATGGTGGGCATAGCATGAGCTAGAGTTTGGGGTCATGGAAAATCATTACAAATTCTGTGAATGGTGTCACTGGACCCCTGTTGACATATGGAAGAATGGTATGAGGAGATGCCATAGAGGTCACCTGCAAACAGATAGAAGGCCAGACCCTGACACTCTCAGGAGGTGGAGCTGGTGGTGTGTCCGTGAGGAGGAGAATAGCCAGGTAGCATGAGGTACTTGGGATGAATGTAAAGATGGTGGTGTCAAGTACTTGCATCTTGATGCTGAAGTTTTCATTTTTTATACTTTCCCAGAAGTTGCCTGTTCTTTTATATCTACAGCATATCTGAAAAAGCCAGGATTCTATAGTCAATTGGCAATGTGGGATTGATCTGGAAATGTGCCTCTTTGCTTTAGAAATCACTGCATCCCATATTAACCCATTTTTTAAAGTTTCTATTCTGGAGTGACTTTAGATTTATAGAAAAGTTGCAGGGATAATATTAATGTGTAGATAAAATGTATACCACAAATGTGCCTAGTGCGTTAAAGTGTATAAAGCTTTATTTTCTCCTACTTGGTCCTGACCTGTGCTCGCTTTAGTCATGTTGAAAGCAGAACAGACACTTTGATCCCCTTTCAGTAGGAGACTGAGACTTGATTAAGAAAAAAATACATACACAAAACCAAGATTAGTGTTCTTCAGTCCTAAGAGAAATCTTCTCCTATGATTGTTAATGTGCTGCCAGATTTAAGAACCATGAGTAAGCCAGACTCATGGTTGTGTCTCCATATTGGTTTTGTGCTTGACCTTAATGGTGATTTTAGGAATGTGTAAACTATGGTCATTGCCCTTTCCTTTTTTTATATGTATTATTTATTTTTATTTTAGAGAGAGAGAGCGCGTGCAAGCGAGTGAAGTGGGGATACTGAGGTAGAGGGAGTGAGAGAGAGAATCTTAAGCAGATTCTCCATGCTCAGCATGGAGTCAGATACGAGGCTCAATCCTACGACCCTGGCATTATGACCTGAGCTGAAATCAAGGGTCTGACACTCAGACCACTGAGAGGCCCAGGGATCCCTGGCCGTTGCTCTTTCAAGGAACTCACAGTTGAACAAGGGTCTACACATAGCCTGTGTACAAGGAACAACGGAGGGAGAGGAAAAGAAGCTTCCTGCAACCAGAGTGCAAAGCTAGGGTCACCACTGGCTTCAGCAATAGAAGCCTTCTGATTCCTAGTTTAGAGCCTTCCTCACTGATTCCCATCATCCCCTTTTATGGAGAAAACTACTGCAAGCATTGTCTTTCTCTCACTTTGCAGAGCACTTCATAGTACATGAGACACTATAATGTTGTTATCTCATTGGTTGTCCTACAAGTCTGCAAGTTAGAACAGGGCTTTATTTTAACTGTGAAGTAGTTGAGGTACCTGAGGCCCTGATGCAGGGTCAGGGTGTGTGTGTGTGGAGGGGGGCTGTTCCAGGTCACGCCATTCCTTCTGACACTACCTGGCCACATGATGTCCTCCCTGTCCCTGTCACCCCATCTGTGGTACCATTCCGTGTACGGAGGCCTTTATTTTCCCCTGCATTTCTAGTGTTCTTTGTTTTTTTAAAGACATCTGGAGGTAATCATGGAGCCCTCTCAATTAATTCAGCTCAATTAATAAATTACTGGGTGGATGTGGGGCTGGGAGCCGGCGCCGGGTGGCTTCCGGGCCTCCCTGGGCTGGAGAGCTGTTGCAATCAGGCTTGGAGAGCCCTCCTCTTCAGCAAGCAGTCTGGGAGGCTCAGCCCTTGCCTGCAAGCTGCCTAGAGGGGTGACTGGCTTACCCTGATAGGCAAGACATCCTTTTTCTTTCCTCGCATAGTGCATTGTAATCCAATCAGAAGAGCATAGTGGCTGTGCTGACACCCCTCCCCCCCACCTCCCTGCCCCAGGTAGGTTTTTCATAGATCTTCCCTATGATACTGGCCTTGCACAGCATCCGATGCTTTGTCATGCGGGGCTGGCCTGTTCATTACAGGTGTTGAATATTCCCCGTGTCTTGCTACCAAGTCGGTATGGTCCCAGGCATTGTGGCAAATGAGGTTCCCTCCCTCCCCTCAATTTGCAAGGGCCCCTTGGTGTGGAGAGTGACTGTTCCTATAAGAGGAATTGCTTGAAAGTCTCCCGGCATGTACTAGTTTTGCCCTTGTGTCAAGAATAACCTTTGGGGGCCTCCTTCGTGCTGACCGAATGAATTCGGGCTCCCCAGGTTAGGGCGCAATGCTGTCTGGGCTTCGGTTCCATTCCACGTTTTAGTTGTTTGCTAGCTACTTTTCCTTACTCCCCCTCCAGTCACACCAAACATAAGTGCTGTGTAGTTTTCTACCTGTGCTGCTTTGCTGACATGGTTCAGACGGGCCTCTGCTTAGCCCTCAGGGCCCGGTGTGACGGGCACCTCCTCAGTGACGTCTTTGCTCAGCTCCCAGCAAGGAGTAATCTCACCTCTTTCTGCATCCTAGGAACACTTCCTGTTATCTCACTTAGGTGATATTACCTAGTTTGGGTAACTTATGACCATTTACTTGATTGGTAATCATTTTAATAGGTTGTTGATAAAGTTGAAGCCTTTTTCCAACCTTGTTTGGCATTAGACTCTTCTTCAGTTTAAGGGACATTTCTTGTATCTGTTTCCTGAAGACTGTTAGTGCTAAAGAGGTTACTTTCAGAAGGATTCAAGATGGGTGAGGGGGATGTTCCTTTTTCTCTGCCCATGGTCAGTTTTTCCTCTTCCTAGCCTCCTTCCTCTTCCTCCCCCCACCCCGTCCCCATTCACCTTTTCTCTCTCTTCCTTCTCAGAGAGCTTTGTCAAGGTTTCAAGTATTCAAGTACGGATTAAGATGAAATTATGATGAAATGAGGGGTATGTTGCCTCCATTTTTGTGCTTCTGGAAACCAACTGTGTTTCTTTCTTTTCAGTTTCAGATTCTGACAATGTCTCATCCATCTTGGCTGCCACCCAAAAGCACTGGGGAGCCCCTCGGCCATGTGCCTGCGCGGATGGAGACCACCCATTCCTTTGGGACTCCCAGCATTTCAGTGTCCACACAACAACCACCCAAGAAGTTTGCACCAGTAGTTGCTCCAAAGCCCAAGTACAACCCATACAAACCTGGGGGGGAAGGTAAGTGGGGGGGATTTCAGAGTCGGGTGCCCAAAGCGGGAGAGTTCAATATAATAAGAGTGACTCATCTGCATGAAGTTGTGTCAGAAAAAGTTTAGCTCTAGAATTCAGTGTGCATATCATAGTTAATAGACTGTCAAAGGTTAAAAAACATCTAGAAACTATCAATGCCAGCCTTTTGTTTAGGGTCAAAGAGAGTGACAACCCTCAGGGATATTATGGCTGTGGTTATACAGTGAGTTGGGTCTAGAGCCAAAACTAGAACCTTGGTGTCTTCATTCATAGCCCAGTGCCTTTCTATCGCATTATCTTCCACCTCATTCCATGTAGAGATGTATCTGCTACCCAGCTGCCACTGGACAAGTGTCCCCAAAGGCTGCCAAGCAGTGGTCTGATTGGAAACCCATATGGAGTGAACCTCCTGAGGCACCTGGAATTGTTTAAGCTTCTCTGGCTCTCTCTCTCCTCCTCTAGACTGCTGTGGGATAAAGTTGCCTAGAGAGCTCTGTGAGATCTTCATTTGTAGAAGGTCACAGGCAAATGTGAATGAAACCTCGTTCTTAGAGGTTGTAATAGCAGTACATTCAATTTTGCTCAAGTCGAGTTTGATGATGCACAGGAGCTCAGCATCTCAGGTGTATAGGTACCTGCACATTTACACACTGAGCCTCGCAGACAGCACAAAGAGTGCCATCCTCTGTGGTGGAAGAGTTTCCATATTTTTAGCAGTCAATGTCGGCAGCTCATCCAAATCTGTGAAACCATGACTTCTAACTGACAAGCAGAAGAATGTTAAATTTCTGGGAGCTGAGAGAGAAGAGACAGGCAAGGAGACTCAGCACCCCCCCCTTTTCTGTTTTCTCCCTCATCCCACCGCCACTTAAAAGAAAATGACCTTACGTTATTCTCTCCATGATGTTTCTGATTGCTTCTTGGGTGATAGGATTGTGGTTCTTCGAAGAAGTTTTCATGAGACTGTTTCACACTCTGTCGTATAGTTCAGTCTTTCTCTTTTCTTCCTAGTCCTTTCCCTGTCCCCAGCTAGCACGTCACTAGTCTGTTGGTATTGTAATTACAGTCGAGTGACTTGTGGAGTCAGAAGCCTAGTCCAGATAACCCCCTTGTGTGAGATGGCTGGATGCTCAGGCAGGTGGTAGGAAGGTCAGGCATCAGCATGCACTCCTGAGCTGAGGCCGTGGATCTTTCTTCCAGGAGAAGCAATAATAAGACCACCAGAGTGCTACTCTGGAAAAGCAGTATGTCATACTCTTGGTGTTCTACTAATTTTTGTGGCAGCGTCTGACTTTTATAGGCTTCAAAGGAGGCTCCATCTCTGCAGTGAGTCCAAGACTTAATGAAACTGGTTTTCTTTGTTCTTTAGTGGTGGTGCTTTAGTGGTTGCAGTACTCAGGGCTGGAATTTGGAAGAGAATCCCTCCTCGGGACAGGAGGGGCCGTATGTTGGCTTCCTTATTTGTTTTCTCGGCATTTTTCCCTGTTTGCTTGTTGGGGATTATTATTTTGTCCCCTGATTTGGGGGGAGAGCTGAAACAGACTTCCCTCTCATATGAAAGGGATAAGACCTTTCTTATATAAAGCTCCCTTGTGGAGGAGGCAAAGTTGTGAGGAAGCTTTGGTAGGTCTGACGACTGATACACACCTGAGGGGGGGAGGGGCGCAGGTCTGACGTTAAGGAGGCGAACGATGTGAGAGGGAGGAGGGAAAGAGGTAGTGTTTTCCCTTCAGATCCCTCCACGCCCGATGCTAGGACTTGTGGCGCGTGGTCCCTTGGGTGACTCTGTACACTTGAGATGCCCCCTCCCTTTGCTGTAGTCTGTGAGGTTCGTTCTCTGCCTGCCTAGTTCTCCGGGGACACTGGTGTCCTATCCAGAACATGGCAGCTCACAACCCTTTGCTCTTTCTCAACATGCCACCCCCACCTCTTTTGTCACCTGTCAAAATGCTTCTTGTGTAACCTTCTCCAAAATGACCAGATGTGGCCTAGACCAGAGGAAACCACCCCCTTCCCTAGGTTTCCATGTACATCTTGTCCTGTGACCCTCACGTTTCTGCTTTTTTCCCCCCATTATTCTTCCTGCTCCTGGTCTGTCACTGTTCAGCATGTAGTCTGTGTGGGACGCTGTGTGCTTCTCCATCATCTTTGTATGCTCTCTCGTAGCACCCTGGGAGGTGAGTGTGTTTCTCACGTGGAAAATGGGAAATGGGAATTTAGAGACCAGAGGTGATATTCGCTATGGTTCTGTGGCCCTTCAGTTTCAGAAGCGCGGCCTTTGTCCCTCCTCAGGTGCTAAACTCGCTTGCCCTTCCCTTCTGGCATAGGTGGCCCTTGGGCGCCATGTGATGGTGATACTTCCTTGTAAGAATGTAAGCTTTGTTTCCCCATTTAAGCAACAAGACATGGTTTCTCACTTGTCCTTATGTTCCTCTTGGCTCCTATTATGCTTCTGTGTTTTTAGTAGGAATGATTGTGTACGGTCAAATGTATGTCTGTATGTTCTTATGTGTGTATATATTTGGATGGATGGCGGATGGCTGGATGGGTGAGTGCACTGCTCAGTAATTCTTCTCTTGCAATAAACAGTTTGGAATATGGCATCCTCATTTGAAGCAACTCAGTCTCATTTAATTTCTGAAGCCTTGATTCTTTCTTGCAATTCTGCCAATCTCTCTCTTTTTTTTTAATATAACCTTTTTTGAATACGTGAAAGAAGACATTTCCCTTGCATATATACATTTTAAAGAAAAATATGGGAAAAGGTTCATGGAGATTCAGACTTTGTTTTTAAATGAAGCTACATCTCTTCATCTGCTCTGTATTATGACATGATATTTGTTGGAAGTGTGAGATTTGCTTTACTTTTCTAGTTAATTGAAATGTTAGTGCATTCTCTGTTACTGTAAACATTTTTCTAATTTATGTTATTTTTTTGTTTAAATTGTTTATACATGTTTAAAGTTTATATCCATTTTTTGTTGTTGTTGTTCATTTAGAATGCTCTGGACTATTAGTGAAATTCCCAGATATTAGGTAAGACAGTTTTTATGTACAGGGTGAGTTGAAGATGCTGGGGTCTTGTGCCTCAGCTCACCTATTCTTTGCCTTTAGTATATACTCTCCCTCAATTTGTAGCGCATAAAGTCATAGCTTAATTCAGATCCTGCCCTCTAAGCAGCTGACCTGCAAAGACAGAAAGTTAGAATTAATAGAAAGCATATAGTCAACCCTTTTCTGGTGTAAATGTGGGGAATGCAGGGCAGGGAATAAAAGTCATTTGCTCAGAGGTACATGGCCCGCTCAGGGCTGAGCTCAGGTCCCCTCTGTGTGAGTCTACAGTTAGCCAGGACCTCTTACTATATTCTGGAGAGGACTCTCTCTCACTCTACCATAACCTCTTTATCCACCTCATAGAATTAGAATTCTTATCACAATTCTTATCACAAGCCTTCCAACAGACTTACTTGTAAATGAGCCTGTCTCCTTCAGTGTGGTTGGAGCTTCTAGAGACAGGGACTGTGTGACTCATGCCTTTGCTCCCAGGGGCACCCAGCAGGATACCTGTCACACAGGAGGTACTCTGTAACGTTTGGGGTGGCGGTTAGGCCACAGCAATATAAGTCTGTTTCTTCGGGCACAGATCCCGGCTGCCTAGCTACCCATTAGGCACGCTGGTTCTGCAGCCCCACCCGCATATTTGAATTCCTTTTACCCTCCTATACCCATTCCTGGAGCCTTTTCATCCAGGAGTTGTTGAACCACCGACATGTGGAAGTTTTCAGTTCCATTTCCCACCTCGGTATTACGTCTGCGATCTCCAGAGATCTTATAAGAAATAAGATTTCTTATTTTTAAATTCAGCCCAAGAGGGACCAGGTACCAACAAGAGCTTACATTTNTGCTCCCAGCATCCAATGTGAGGTTCAGACTCATGACCCCAAGATCAAGAGTCATGTGCTCCGTCGACGGAGCCAGCCAGGGGCCCCCAGCTGTCATCATTTTCTTTTATATTGTATCCGCTAATAGCCTTTCTCTAAAGGGCTTTGGCACACTTAAAAGTGGACTGTTGTTTTTCCCAGTTAGTGGCCCCGTAGGCCTTCAGATCCTCATATTTTGCTCATTGTTCTCAAACTTTCCACTGATCTTTTTTAACAACTTGTGTTCCTTCCATCCTCTTTGAATGGCCCCGCATTTCCAAACGCCTTTTCATGTTTTGCGCAATAGCCTTCATATATTTTTTTATCAAGTTTTGCCTGCTTACAAAGTTTATACTGCTCAATGCCCACATCATTTTTTTGTGGAATGTTGCTATGCATATATGATTTTGTCTCATCATCTTCTATTTTAGACTGATGCGAACAAGATAACGCATTCTTTTTTCTGGTCTTGAAAGTAGTAGCCAGTGATTATCTGTATACTATAATCTGGATCTTCTGTCTGCTCCAAATTCGCAAAAAAACAAACAAACCCAAAACAAAACCCAAAACAAAAAACCTTAGACTATGATGACAGAAGAAGGTATTGGTCTTTCTTTTTCTGTTCTTGATAGATACCAACGTAAGTGAGCTTTCCTACTTTACCAATATGTTATTTTCTTGAGACGGCTCTGAAATCCTCCTGGTATTACAACTCTGGGAATTGGAAATCCACACAGACACACACACACACACACACACACACACACACATACACACACACACAAACTCTCTCTCTCTCCTCTCTCTCTCTCTCTCCCTTTTTTATCTTTTAATACTTTGGCTGAATGAAATGTGATAATTACAATAGCTTATCATACAGAATAATTGGTAATGTTTCCAAGTTTGTACATTTGGGGTTGTCCTGTGGCCTGAAATCGACTTTCTCCAATCTTTATAAAGTTCCTTTTAAAAAGATTTTTTTAATGTAAGATTTTTGAAAAAAATAAAATCGCTAGGGTGCAAACTCAAGGTATCACTTTCAGTAGAATCCCTTTGCATTTGTATGGTCCTTTATAGTTTACCCTACACTTTGTATTCGTTGTTATTTAATTCTTTGAAGGTGATTCCTCCTGTAGCTCTCTGAATTAGGTAGAATAGATGCAGAGTGGTAAACTACCAGAAGTGAAATAACTTATTTAATAATCATGTAGCTAATAAAATAATAGAGCTAACCTTTCATTTTCATATCTAGGGCTCTTTCTGATGTGAAAGTGTTCTATTTTTTGGAGATTGGGATATACAACTTCACTCACTCTAACTCCATGATTTTATTATTACATAATTCTCCTTGGAATTAATTTCAGAGTGGTTATTCTTTTCACAAACTCTTTCTACATGTATTACCTGATTTACGTCTATGTAACATAAATAAGACTTCTGCTTTCAGGCTTTGTCTACCTTGCTTCACTTAGACTTGAAAGTCTGATTAGAGTGGATGAAATGAGTTCTATTCATTGAAGGTCCTAAACCTGGAAATTTGTTGCAAGATCTCTCCATGCTTTCTCCTCCCCTGAGGCTATTAATCCATTTCATGGAGGGGGAGAGTTTTAGGTGATTTGCTAATCTGGAGTAGACAGTAGTAGCTGGAATAAATTGCCATCACAACAACTGAATCTCCCATGATGGAGATAGCAGCCAGTCTTCCTTCATTTCTGCTTTCTTTTTTTTTTTTCTTTTTTCTTTTAAATGTTTATTTTTGAGAGAGAGAGACAGAGTGTGAGGGGGTAGGGGGACAGAGAGAGAGGGAGATACGGAATCTGAAGCAGGCACAAGCGCCTGACATGAGACTTGAACTCACAGACTATGAGATCCTGACCTGAGCCGGTCGAATGCTTAACCAACTGAGCCATCCAGGTGCCCCCATTTCTGCTTTCTTGACAGAGCCCTTCTTCATGCATTAATCACCGAGTCTTTGATGGGGCACCTGGGTGGCTTAGTCGGTTAAGCGTCCGACTTTCGCTTGGGTCATGATCTCACGTTTCGTGGGTTCGAGCCCCGTGTCGGGCTCTGTGCTGACTGCCAGTTCAGAGCCTGGAGCCTGTTTCAGTCTGTGACTCCCTCTCTCTCTGACCCTCCCCTGCTCACGCTGTCTCTCTCTCTCTCTCTCTCTCCTAAAAATAAATAAAACATTAAAAAAAAAATCACCGAGTCTTTGAGCAGTGGGAGTAGAAGAGCTTGAAGGTTTTGTAATCCAGTTCTTCCATATGTCAGAGGTGAAAACTCAGTCTAAGAATGAGGGAACTGGCTTCCCAATGTTATCCAAGAGTTTTGGGCTGAACTGAGGCCAGAGCCCAGGTTTCCCAAATGTGCTCACTCCACTGTATCTCCGTTGTCTCAGATTGGAAGAGGCAGGGCAGGCTTGGTTCGTAAGAATCATCAAGTCCTGGATTATTGATACTTGGTAGAGAACTAGCCATTAGTGATATGGAGTGATGTAAACTGGTTTGGCTGGACATATTTGTTTTCTCAATAGAAACTAGCATGCGAAGGAAACAGATGGCCACCAATGACAATATATTTAAAGAAATAACGTAGCATAGATTTTTCTCTACCATTTTTGTGTTAACCTATAAGCCAGTTTGGTGCTGCTTCTCTTCTTAATGGTTAGTAAACTTTTTTTTCTTTGTTTGTAAATTTTTATTAATGTTTATTTTTGAGAGAGGGAGAGAGACTGAGTGTGAGTGGGAGAGAGAGAGAGGGAGACACAGAATCTGAAACAGGCTCCAGGCTCTGAGCTATCAGCACAGAGGCCAATGCGGGGCTCGAACCCATGAACCGCGAGATCATGACCTGGGCCGAAGTCGGACGCTTAACAGACTGAGCCACCCAGGCGCCCCAGTTGGTTTGTTTATAAAAACTTAGAATCGTAGGTGGCAGAAAATGTAGGAGAACTGACTGTGAATTCTGAACAGTCATATCTAAGTATTTAGAGTCCCAGTGTGCTATCTTGTCTCTGGACTCCTATAGTTTCTGTCGCCTTCCACGGGTGTGACTCTGCTCTGTGACTTTGCAGGTACAAATGTGAAACATCTTTCTGTAGTCCTGACAGTCCTCTGATGTCACCAGCAATCACACAGGAGCAAATGCAGCTTCTTAGACGTTTGTTATAATTATGCATGGAGTGTCAGGGGGACAGTCACAAAGCCACTGAAACATCAGGGACTCTAATGAGGCTCGGGTTTGACTGGCCTGCCCCTTTTCTGGTTCAGGGTAAGCGTGTTGAGCCTCGTCGATCACTGTGGAGTGCTGTACATGAGTTTTCATTTTCAAAGCCTCAGCGGGAATGGGGGGTGGGGGGAAGGACAAGCTGTTCATTCATTAAAGGGTCAGATAATAATTGCATTAATTTGATCTTCCCATCACATCTTCCTGAAGAGAAAAGGATTTGTAATTCTTTGGGTGACTCTAGATTTTACAAAATATTCACAGGCCTCACTGAAACTTGCAAGAGCCAAGGTTCATGCTGTTTCAGGAGCCAAGGGCATTTACATCCAATCCCCAGTTTCATTACTTGACCTTGGTGATGACTTTTTTTGTATTCCACATTTCCTTAATATATACAACTAGCTGGTGATATTCTCTTACAAGATTGTTTTGAGCATCAAATATAACAAAGAATATGAAAATGTTTTACAAACCGTAAAATGTCTTACACCTTTAAGGAATTGCCATGGTGTGCTTATTCAACAATCATTTACTTAAAACAGATTTTGTGCCATGCTCTCTTCTGGGGGCTGAAGGAATGGTAATGTGCAAGACAGAGATTAATCCTTGCCATAGAATGCACTTCTTGCTATAATAAAAATAACATTGTTTTAATTCCTAATAACTAACATTGAAAAAAATAGCATTTATTTAATAAGTGCATTTCAAAATCTTAATACATACTATAATAATTATTCTAAATTATAATGCTAGGACCTTTATATGATTAGTATGTGTATAGTAATATAACTAGAATTATTAAGAATAAAGTTATATATATTGATAGAGATTATTTTTTTAGTATAATTTCTTAATGTTTATTTTTGAGAGACAGAGACAGCATGAGCGGGGGAGGGGCAGAGAGAGTGGGAGGCATGGAATTTGAAGCAGGCTCCAGGCTCTGAGCTGACAGCAGAGAGCCCGATGTGGAATTCTAACTCATGAACTATGAGATTATGACCTGAGCCGAAGTCAGAGGCTTAACCGACTGAGCCACCCAGGCGCCCCTATTCTGATAAAGAAGGTTAACTTCAAATAGCGGTGATAGGAGTCATAGTGCCTCAATATTGAAATTCTGGAGCCAGGATTAATCTTAAAAATGATCTAATGCAATCCTTTCATTTCCGAAATGAGGATCGTTATTTCACTAATACATGTCTACGAGATGTAGGGCCTTTGCCCTATGAGTGCTGTAAGTAACAAGCAAAATTGTTGAATGCAGGCAAGGCTTATTACCCCAATATTCGAGGCTCAGAAGTCGGGTGGCTTGTTCAAGATAACAGAACAGTAAGTGGCAAAGCTGAGCTTTGATCCTGTGGATTCCTTTCCTGGTTACCACAGTTCTGTGTCTCTGATATGTTTTGGGTGACTTGTGTAGGAGCTCCAGTGATAGAATTAATTTATGTGGACAAAGTGGATCAGATGTGTCAGAACAAAGAGGAGTTCGTTCACATATTGTTAACAAAATCTCTTTTATTTTGTAAACTGTCAGCATAATTAACCATGGAAGTAAATTCCTTAATAAGGTAGTAGATTCCTCATCCTTTTTTTTCTGACTTTGGAAGTGGTGAATAATTCTGTGTTGTGTGGTAAGATGCTCTTGAATCCTACTTATTCTTATTTATTTTGAGGGAGAGAAAGACCATGCCTGGGTGCACCAGCTGGGAAGGGGCAGAGAGAGAGAGAGGGAAAGAGAGAATCCTGAGCAGACTCCAAGCTGTCAGAGCAGAGCCTGAAGCAGGATTCAATCTCACCACCATGAGATCATGACCTGAGCAGAAATCAAGAGTCCGGTGCTTAACTAACTGACTGAACCACCCAGGCATCCCCTAGTTTATTTTTAAATTATATAACTACATAGTAATATCATCACTCCATATTTTAAATCTAAACAAAGCTTAATTTCTTTTTTGAAAATAAAAGTAAATATAGAAATATAATAAAATATTGCCACACATCTATTAGAATGGCTAAAATGTAACAGAATCATATGCTGGTAGGGATGTGGAGAAACTGGATCACTCATATGATGCTGGTAAGACTGTGCAAAATTGTGTAATAACTTTAAAACTCTTTGGCAGCTTTTTCCCCAAACATGTAGTAAAGCATACGATTTAGCAGTCACACTCCTGGGAATTCAGTTCAGAGACATGAAAAGGTATGTTCACACAGAAACCTGTACATGAATGTTCATAGCAACTTTTTTTCATAATGACAGAATACTACAGACAACTCAAATGTCCTTCGTATGGGTAAATGTTTCAACAAACCTTGGTACCCCCAAAACATTGCAATATTACCGTTCATCAATAAAAAGGAATGTACTATTGATATATTCAGCAACCTGGATTGGCCTCAAGGGATTGATGCTTAATGAAAAAAGAAAAAGTCAGTCTTGGAAGGTTACATATACTGTATGATTCCATTTATAAGACATTCTTGAGATGACAAAGCTCTCGAGATGGAGAACAGATTAGTGGTTGCTAGGGAACAGGAATGAGGGATGGAGTAGGGCAGGGAGTGGGTGTTCATACCAGGAAAAAGCAACAGGGAGTCGTTCTGTGGTGGTGGAGCAGTTCTGGATCTTGGTTGTGGAGGCAGTTGCATGGATGTATACATGGAATGAAATGGAATAGAACGATATACATGCACAAATGAATGTGGGTCAAAAAATGGTGGGAATTGAGTAAGAGCTGGCTAACAGTAATGTAACAATGTCAATTTCCTGGTTTTGATACTGTATTCTACCTTGTATCAGATATTACCATCGGAAGAAACTGAGTGTGAGGTAGAGGGGAGTCTAAACAATTTTCACAACTTTCTGTGAGTCTATGTTTCAAAATGAAAGGTTTAATTATAAGATAAATACACACACACATATTTCAAAATGATTTCTTCTCCTTCTCAAGGGCCATCTCACATGCATACCGAATTGCCTGTACCACACTTTCATGATTACTGTTATATAATGTATGGTTTAAACCAATGGTCAAAGCTGGCCAGTCATCACAAAGACTTGGGGAACATTACTTTTTTTAAAAAAAGGAAAAATACAAGCCTTGGGGCTCCTGTCAGTACCACAGATTTAGAGTCTCAAGGCATGGGCCCCAGGAACTGCATGAAAACCAAACCAAACCAAACTCCCTAGATAATTCTGATTGAAGCTCAACCGAAGATTGGGAAGCCATTCATTTATTTCAATAAATCCAGGGACCAGTGCTTTAATGCCTTTTGAGTTTTCTACAGGTCTTGTGGGTACACAGGCTCTTTTCAGTTAATGGCAGTGGCTTTGAAGTCTTTTAAGAATCTTTATCATGTGAACAATGTAGAGGTTCTGGGACTCAAATCATTCTTCACCTTGCTGTGGTTTTCCTTCTGTGCTTTCATCATCATAACATAGTTTTTGGCATATGTTGTCTCGAGGAATTTTAATTGGGATCCAAAAACAGAAGAAAGAAGATTAAAAGAAAAAAAAGGTTCTTCTAGAACGCCTCAGTGATGCCCAAGCTTGTGCATTACAGAGCACTTGCTATTGTGTTACTCCAGGTAGGGATGCCTGAAGTCTCAGCTGATTTTGGGTCATAACAGACCTATGTAAATCATCTATAAATGGAGTCATTATGGATATTCTACAAATAAATCTGACACCTGAGCCTTTGGGCAAATATACCATATAAAGAAATCATACCCTGCAGCAATGATTGACCCTAAGAGCTGTAAAAGAAAGGAAAAAAAATAATGGTATTATATTTTTATCATCATGTCTTAAATTTACTGTTGCCAGAGTCTGGAAGGCTGAGCACAGCACTAGGGACTGAGATGTGACACCTCAGGCTTCATAGCACTTTGACTACTGGTATTCTCTCTTCCCATCCATTGTTTACATTGCTCTGTAAGTTGCTGATCTCAAACAGAACAGATGGTCTGCTGCACAGGGTAGACATATAATAGGCACCTTATCTCCATAAATTTCTATAAACCAAGTGCTGTAAAAGAATATGAAGGATGTGTTGTAGGAGAAATTGGGGAAGTATTCACAGAGGAGGGGATATCCGAACAAAGACTTGGAAGATAGATGAGCTGTTTGCCAGGCAGAAAGGGTGGTAAATAGCGTGTGCAGAACCCAAGAAGGATGCCTGTTTTCAACCTTGTAATTTTGGCAGCTCTTTGCTGATGTCTTTAGGTGGTGCATCTGGGCTTCGGGGAGTAGCTTTGCAATCAGAGCAAAGTAACTTCATCATGAGTAGACTCGAACATCTAGTGTGCTCTAAAACATATCTCTAGGAATAGCTCCAGGAAGTTGAATAGCTACAAGGAGGAAGTGCCAAGAATCAAGAGCATACTAACCTTATCATACAGTGGGCCAGAGGCATCTTCCTGGTAGTGCTTGGCCAGAAGGACGATACCATTTCCTCCGAAGCATCTATCATGCTTGAGAATGAAATATTTCTGTACAGACAGATGTTAAGACAAAAAAGAAGCCCAAACTAGGTCAAACCAGCCTTTTACCTAATCAAACAAATGTATGAAGTGAGGAAACTTGAGATCATTTAGTGGTGGTTGTTTTGTTTTGCTTTCTTATCTCCACTTTGGATGATCCTGAGAAAACAGGAAGCAATGAAGGAAGCACCTTTTTCAAAATATTCATTACAATTTGCAGTTTTAAAGATGTGTGTGTGTGTGTGTGTGTGTGTGTATGAGTAGATTTCAAATTCCTTTCCCACATAATGTCTAGTTCAGTTGCCGCAATATCCTGTAACATCATTATGGTTCCTACATTATGATAGTTCCTAAAGACAAATGAAAAATCTAAGATTCAGAGGACCCATAGTAAGACTTATAAATGTGGTAGCCAAATTTGACCAAATTTTAATACTTTCCCTTGAGTAAAATATTGGTTATAGAGAATAGCCATTGTATAATAATCAATGGTTATTACTAGCACTAAAATGAATTCTCTTGCAGAACATTGTCGTAAGGATGTGAAAAAAAATTTTAGTAGATTTATTAGCCTATTTCATCTGAAATTCACTCTTCTTGACTGTTAATCTTTTGGCTACACTGTAAAAGATAGGTATCATAACCCTCAATCTGCAGAGAATATAATATAAAGTGAAACAACCAGCACAGGGGAAAGCTGGGATTGAAATCCCTGTCTCCTAATTCCATGTGTAGACTTTTCCTTAGTACTACATTGCATCTTGGTTTTTTTTTTTTTAATTTTTAAAAATGTTTATTCAGTTTTGAGAGAGAGACAGGGCATTAGCAGGGAAGAGCAGAGAGAGAGGGAGACACAGAATCCAAAGCAGGCTCCAGGCCCTGAGCTGGCAGCACAGAGCCAAATGCGGGACTTGAACTCACAAACTGTGAGATCGTGACCTGAACCAAAGTTGGATGCTTAACCAACCGAGCCACGCAGGCGCCCCGTGTACTGCATCTTATTTTAGTGCTATTAGAATTTTATATTAAAAGAAGAAGAACTTATCACTGATATTTTCCCCAATCATTACCATTCAGAGCTGTTTGAAAATGGAAGTCATCCAAATAACATGTAAAAATTACTTAGAATCATGTGTTCAAGGGCTTGTACAGGATAATATACAGAAGCATAAAACAGCCCGAGTAATCTCAAGAAGACATTATTGCAGAAAGCTCTTGAATAACTATTTGAAATCTCTGTTTGTTTGGGTGAATTATGCCATCTTGCTTAAACTTGTTATATCATTGGTTGTTTTATTGGCATTACGATGAAATTAATATGACATGTAAATTTGCTGTTTATGTTATTGATCTGTTCATATATATAATCATGATTTGGATTTTATCTGGTGCTTCCTTTGTAAAAATTATTTACTAGGAAAGAAATTGCCAAAGTACATGATATGTTCTAGAAATATCGCCATTTGAGGCGACCTTGAAGTGTCATATATCCCCATTGACTGTACTCCTTGGTAGATGGATTTTACTTTTTCATACCTCACCCTCTGCATTTATTTCAGTTCCTCTAGAAGGGACAATTCAGATATGCCCCATGCCATTTTAATTTAATAGGGCTCTATAAGAGACAGGAAACAAGTAAAAACACATCCTAGTCCTTAAGCAGTTTATGTTTTCATTAGATTCTTGACATATGAAAATGACCAGTTAACTAGCAGTATAAAGCTTTAAAGTCTGTGAAGTGTCTCTTTAATTATTTTCTCAGCGGATTCAGAAAAAAGAGTTTACTTGGGGCCAGGGTAGGACTGGAAGGTAAAAAGAGGCAGGCAGTGGTTAAGCGCGAAGACTTCAGCGTCAGATAAGTCTTGGCTTAAGTTTTGATTTTACCCCGAATTCTCTAGGAACTTGGGCTAATTAGGTTAAGTAGCTACTTAAGCTCTCTCAACCTGTTCTTTTTTAAAAAAAAAAATTATATATATATATAATATATATCTTAGAAAATATATCTCAAAGAGTTGTTTTCAAAATGAGTGAATACGTTGACATAGTACCACACAAAACAATCGCTAAAACAGTGGAAGCTGCCGTTGGAATCAGTACTATTATTTTTATTAAAATTAAAGTGTGGATATTAGCTCTTGGAATCATAATCCATAGTTTTTTCACCCATAGATTTTTAAATCATTATTGTCCAAATGTAGCTCTTGCTGGTTGTTTTTGAAAATAGCCTTAGTTTTATCCTTTTTTGTTCTACGGTGATGTTTTACAATTGGGTTGTTTTAGTTTGTCCTGCTAGAATTATGATGTGTTGATATGCCCTATTTTGCATTTGTAGAACATGTTTCTCAGAGGCTTTACTTGAACTATGCCATGAAAAAAAAAAGATTTGTATTTATAGTCTCTTTAAGAAGGAGCATTTTTATTATTGAACTATCATTACCAATAATAATGTAAATGAAAATTATATAAAGCAAACTATATAAACTAGTGATTTTATTAATTTTAAAACCTTTTTATTTTCCAACTTATCCCATGAGGCTGAGAGATTCTAGAGATGTTATTAATTATATTATCAGAGAAAAAATAATTAACTTAATTAGGAATCTTATCTCGGTCCCATTCATCCCTGGGATTCGTACTTGGGATTTAGCCAGTGCCCTGAAATTGTGTTTAAACATGGTCCATGTGTATGTCTTTTTCACAGAGAGGCTCCATATGTCATCAGACCCTCAAAGAGATGCTTAACTCACTCATTAAGAAAGATAACATCCCTTGTGTAAGAGGTCGCCCGTCTCTCAATCCAGTTATGTTGTTTTTCCTTAAATAAAAGCCAGATTTTCATTTTCATCTCACCAGATTTAGAAGGCACTGTTTGAACAGAGAACTGAGCATTTTGTGGTGGCATTGGGAGAGGGTTTCTAATATTTATCAGAAAATATAATGCGTATGCAAAATAACGCACACCGCGTGTGCAATTGTATCCTGATAAATGGTTTTGATATCCTTTCACATATATTTGCAGATCTTCTTTAGACAGAGGCGATGCAAGGCGAGGTGTGAGGACGGATAAGGCATGCATCCTTTCTTCTAAGATGGAGGCCGGGCAGGGATGGTGACACCATTTGGTTTCTGAGGAGATCAAGTCTCCATCATGAGATTGCTTGGACCTGGTCTTACAGGTAGAGAGCAGTCAAGAGGAGATTGAAGACTAACTC
The DNA here is from genome assembly GCF_008692635.1 of Crocuta crocuta. Lineage (NCBI taxonomy): Eukaryota > Metazoa > Chordata > Mammalia > Carnivora > Hyaenidae > Crocuta > Crocuta crocuta. The sequence continues at coordinate 13,737,492 of NW_027528417.1, read as the reverse complement.
TTCCAAACCCGAATCAGGTTGTTTATACTGCAACACGTTTTCTGTTGCTTAGCATACAACTATTCCCCATACCATTTTACTTATTTCTCTTATATGGGAATTTAAAATGTCATATTTGCTCTGCTTCCATTATTGCAGTTTTGAATGATGATTCATCAGTGCAGTGGCCTATTTTAGTGAACCACAATAGCTTGGGTAGAAAGGGAAAAAAAAAAAAAGATTCAACATACTCAGGAATGGAAAGCAGCCATCTTTTTATAGCTAAAATTGCAAACATCTGGCAATTACTCTATTCTACCTCCCTTCAAAAAAGAAGAATCCTCCCTTCAACTGGAGCCTGCCGCTGTGTTTAATCAAGGCAGCTCTGTGGGTCTCAAGGAGCAATGGGTTTTGATTCAAGGAGGCCATTGCCTAACCTAGTTGGCCGGAGTCTCTTTTGAAAGCACACTCTTTAATGCGCTCCATATGGGACCGTATTATATAATGATAATAATGGTAATATGGCAATTAATGGCNCCCTGCCTAATTTGTGGTGGCTCTTATGGTAGCTTTTAGATTTTGAAAGTTAACTGCTCAGGTCAACTTTGCCTCTCTCTTTATTCTCTGAAGCTTCTCGTGCTCCTAAACAGAAGGTTCGGCTACATCAGTACGACGAACAGTCACCAACTTGATTTCATTACAAGCTGGTCTAGTAAAATGTCGAAGGAACAAATCAATTTCTTTCTAAAGCCTGACAGTGATCTTAGAGTCCAAAGGCAGTCACCATGGTTATGGTCCCTTAGTACCCCACCCTCATGCCTTATTGTGCTAATTGTTTGTGAAACTAGTTCTTCCCTCACTGACAAAAGTCAGCTCTGTTGGCAGGGGAAGTGAGAATGGCTGGTGGTTTGCAATAAGGGCTGAGAATCAGAACTTCTGCATTTTTCTCTTGGGTGTAATGCCAGCTTTCACGGTGGCCTTGACCAATGCATTTACCTTTCTCTTCCTCTGGGTCACTGAAGGGTAGAGGTGGACTTTTCTTTCCCAGGTTCTGCCAACCCTGTTACCTCTGTTCCCTTTTGCTATGGGGAGTCTTGGTCAAAGATCCTTAGTAATTTTGGAGAAACAGAAAAGCTATAGTAAGGGGGGAAAACAAGGTTCAAAAGCATGGTGATTTTCGAAAACAACCTCAAGTACTAAAAATAGACTGTTTTCTAGTGTTAGCGTATTATGGTACTTGGAAATCATAGACATTCAGTGGGGGCCCTGAGCTTATTTTTATGCCCATCTTTTGCTTTTATGCCTTTGGTAGAACTTTGTTCAATACCAAAAGCCACAGCTTTTCCCTAGATACAAGAATTTTGCTAATTGGTCTCTCCTGCCAGCCTTTCCGAAATCCCAGTGAATTTTGCAAACATCTAATTCACCTGAATACAGCTTTGGAAGAACGTACCTTGGGAATTTCCTGATTAAAGAAAATGAACAAACGAATGAATAGAATGGATGAATGAAGAAGAAGAAGTACTCCCTGACAACCTAAAATTCGTATCTTACTCAACACACCTCTTCTGTGCGGAGCCTTAATGTTTCTGGAATTTCAAAATGGGCATATCTTCTTTTTTTGGTCTGTATCCAACGTATTATTGATAGTTCTGGCCTTTTTCCCTCATGAGCACATCTTAGAACGTGAACTCGTTTATTACAAGTTAGAACACGAACTTGTTTGCTTTTCTCCTTGATGACCTTGGTAATGTGGAAAAAGGTATGCCAGTGTCCCTTACTGTTTACTCTAGGGATTAAAGTCTGCCCGCTTCCTAGAATACAGTCAGTGCTGTTGTAGCAAATGTCACTCTGTGCTTCTCTACCCTTCCTACACTTAACAATCACCTGGGACCTCTAAAAAATACCAAGACTAGGATCTTATTCAGAGATATTCTAATGTAATTGGTCTAGAATTGGCATCATTTGGGGGGAACACTTCTCTAGTTTCAAGAACTACTGAGGTGGGCCAGTCTCTCACTGGATACTGATCACCTGATAAATTATCTTTCCGAAGGTGACCCTCCAAGGTTTTCTTGGATGTTTCTAGTGCAGGAAACTGAAACTCCCTGTTGTGTATTTGGACAGCTCTGATTTTATGGAAAGTTTATCTTAATTTTGATCTGAAATCTGCAGTTAAAAAATGTGGACATATCTCTTAGTCTTCTAAGTTTATGACCTCTACAGAGTTTAGTTAGTGCGTAAAGCCATAGGCACCTGTTCTCTAAGAAGAACGACAATAGAAAACCAGCTGTACAGTCTGGTCTCGTCTCCCTGATTGTGACCCAGTCCTTATTAAATGAGCCCTCTCCCTTTACCACTTTTGAGTTACACATATCTGGGAAAGGATTGGGGAAGAGCAAACAGACAAACCAAATGGGTACTTACTCTGGTGAGGTAATGTCAGAGTTACCTTGTCAACTAGACTGCTTGGCTTTCCGAGCAGGGACTCCACTGGTCACCATTAAATTCACCATGCCTACCATGGCTCAGGCACAGAGGAAGCATCCAGTGAATATCTATCAAATACAGAATAGTTACAAAGTTTATTAAGGTGGCTTGGTTCAGATTAAACGTCCTAAAACTGATAGTTTTAAATGTAATAATACTTGAGAATACATAGCGGGGATAGTTCCCTTTTGCCGAGAGAGTAAGGCTTAAAATACCCACTCAATTTAGTAAGAGATAGGAAGGTTCTATAGACAACAACAGCAAAACTAGAATAATAATTCTTAAGCTCCCTGGAGGGACGGAGGCTTAGTAGCAGTCTACCTGGTGCAGATATGTCCTCTTAGTTTGTCTTAAGTTTGCTTTGGCCTGAATATCTGGTGGAGATGGGGGCAGATTTTATTTATAGCATCACCTGCCTTACCTTTACATTAACAGGTATTCCTCCATGTTCAGGTGGAAACTGCTGCCCCTCTAGTCTACTTTTGGTCCTAGCTCTGCCCTTAGAGCTTACAGCCCCTTTCTGGATATGAGCCCTTTCACGCCTTTAAGATAGCGATCTATCGCTCATCTCCCTCTCCTCCCCTCCTTCAAACTGGACATTTCCATTGCAGTGTTTCTAAAACTTTAAAAACATTTAAAAAAATTGAGTTCTAGGGGCGCCTGGGTGGCTCAGTCAATTGAGCATCCGACTTTGTTTCAGGTCATGAACTCATGGTTTGTGGGTTCGAGCCCCACGTCTGAGTCTGTGCTGACAGCTCAGAGCATGTTGCCTGATTCAGATTCTGTGTCTCCCTCTCTCTCTCTCCCACTCCCTTGCTCATGCTCTGTCTCTTTCTCTCTCTCAAAAATGAATAAACATTAAAAAAGGAAAAGAAACTAGATAGTTGTGAGTTATTATTGGCATATAGCCAGTATTAGTTTTAGGTGTGCAATGTTAATAGTTTGATATATGTTTATATTGCAAGATGATGACCACAGTAAGTTCAGATAACATCCATCACCATGTATAGTTATGCTGTTTTTTTCTTGTGATAAGAACTCTTGAGATTTAACCTCTTAGTAAGTGTCAAAAATCCAATACCATGTTATTAACTATAGTCACCATGCTGTATGTTACATCCCCAGGACTTGATGTATCTTGTAATTGGAGGTTTGTACCTCCTACCATCTTGAGTTATTTTTATCCAGCCTATCCTGGAAAGATTCTTCTGTCAGGACCCAAAACTGAACATGATGCCATCGAATGTAGATGGAGAATGGCAAATTTCTTTATGAGAATTCCTTTTCCTAAACAAAGATGCAAGTACCAAGAATTGTCATTACAATTGTTAGCATAGTTTGGTGGGCTCACCTATGGCATGGTTCTTTTTAAATAAAATACTGATAATGTGCATGTTTATTTACTAATATATATGTATATATGATATATATGTACTAATACTGTGTGATATTTTTGTGATGGACATTTAAAAAATCATGTGTATGTATTTTTTAAAATACTGTTTTTCAGGGCTACTAGGTGACTCAGTGGGTTAAGTGTCTAACTCTTGATTTGGGTTCAGGTCATGATCTAACTGTTAATGGAGTTGAGCCCCACAGTATCAGTACAGAGCCTGCTTGGGATCCCCACTCTCCCTCCCCCTTCCCCTCACCCCGCCCCCCTCAAAATAAATAACAAAACTTAAAAAAAAAAGAACTGTTTTTCCTATACTATAAATGGAAAAGAATACAGGGTCTTGGAGGGTAGTAAGGGTGAAAATGAATTTAGATTATTCCCATGATTAGATTAAGCAGTCTGATGAGAACATAGAGGCATTAACAGTTGAATAAATAAGTTGGAGTTCTTGGAACCCAAGCAAGTCTAAAGTTTGAGGAAACAACCTGGAAAATCTAGAGTGCAGAATGAGTAATAGTAAAAGCCAAACTAAGGTCGTTGGGAAAATTACCAGAATTACCTTTATGATTGTTCTTCGTAACGACTCTCCCTGCTGTCTCTTGTCCCTGGGTTTACATTGATTTACAGCTCCTTAATCTTTATTCTCGTGGAGTTTTGTTTCTTTGTTTGCTTTGCCTTTTTTGTTTTTCAAGAAAGAAGGATAATCTGTTACTTTTCCTCTGCCTGTGCTGATGATTTATTTGGGTGTTGCAGTTACAGGCTACCACTGCCTGGTTGGAGTGTGCCTCGAGCATAGCTTGATTGGAAAGATGAGCCAGACTCTTCACACTTCACCTATACAAGTAAGGTGATGAAATGGCAGCAGTCATTCCACAGCTCTACCCACCTTTGTGATTTGTGAGTCTGTGTGTTTGTTTAGGATTAATGTAAAGAACACATAGAGGGATATAGGCAGATGATTGAACACTCATACACATCTGGAGAGGTAACACTGGCAAAATCGTCCCCAAAACTTCTGAATATCCTTCTGTGCCAACCTGAGAAGGCATAGGCATAATTCAACACCCAGTAGAGGAGGCCCAGTTCCATAAAGTTCAAAATAGTTTTACACCATCACTGATCATGTTGCGTCTTACCCCCATCCCCATCCCAGGTTAGATATGTTGGGAGAAGAGCCTTTATTTATTGTGGTATTTTTCTTTCAATTCATTGAACCATGTCATGTATAATTAAGGTGTCTCTTCCCCCCTCTCAGTTTATTTTGGATTCCAAGTGATTTTCTCATGTTAGAGAGCTTCAGTGATAGCTCCCTTTGAAGACTGTGTTTCTTGAGGCATTGTGTTTTGCTAGTGGTGAGTCTGCACTATTCCCAAGCAATTTAGCTCATGTAGTTTGTTCTCTACTGGATACAGCCCAGGTAAATATTAACCTGTATGGCGGTATTGTTTGTTCTAGACTGAAATTGTCACTGGGGAATACCACTTATCCTAGAAAGCAGTGTCCGTCCAAGGTCGAGAAAGGAGATGTGTAAGGATCTGTGGCCATTTGGGGGGCTGCCAGGGAATTTTTCTTGTCTGGAACAATTGCCAGGGCACTTGTTGCTAATAGACCAGTAAGTTACCTGGGCATTTTGCTAGAAGGAGAGGAAGGGCAAAGCTAGAGCCGTAGAGGGAATTTCAGGGCAAAAAGCTCATAGTTAGAAGCTGGGCACTATGCTTGAAATGCCCTTCAAACATCCCATTTTCAGAAATAAATCCAACTGTCATAGCAACTGTTATTTTTTCCCCAGACTGAGTATAAAGAACTGTGATTCCTAGTTGGTAGCGAGGATCTACTGCAAAGTTTGACTTTGTTCTGAATACAGTTGAGAACTGAACATGGATACTCCACTGAAATGGGAGAACCAGAGAGCCTGCTAAATAGAGATGATTTTACCTCGGCCACACTGACTGAAAGGAGGTGGCAGCCGATCAAGACGGCAGCCGCCTCACGTGACAGGAGCTAACCAGGTAGAAGTATGTCCACGGGAAGGACACCTTTCTGTCGCACACTATGGCTTACATCTATCGCTGAACCACCCTGGGTGGCTTCCCCGATTGTAAAACAATGGGATTGAACAACATTACCTCTTCACTTCCCCCTGCCCTAAAATTATATGAAAGTATGATTCAGCTACCGAAATTGCGTAAAATTGGTGACTTCTGAAGGGCACGGACTAAAATGGTTCCTGTGGAATATTGTACATTTCGTTAGACTGTGAGATGGGCCTTTGGCTCTCCGTTCTGAACGTCTTCAGCGAGCTCCTCTGCCGCTCCCGTGCCCTCCTGGCTTTCCCGTTCTAGGCCAGTATCTTCAAATGTTCTTGTCTGTACACCAGAGCAAAGTAAAAACTGATGTTCTTAAGCACCTGTAGTTCATGAGGGAGCTAACATTTTATTTGTTCCTACTATATGCTAGGTATCTGATATGTCATCTTTACAGCATTACTTGAAATTTGCTACTAATATTTCCAGTGTTCAAATAATGAAATTTAGGCTCAGAGAAATGGGAAATAAGTTGTCTGATGTCCAGTGGCTAATATTTAACAAATCTTTCGTTTGAATCCAGCTATCTCTAAATCCAATTTCATAATCTTTGTGTTTCTTTTTTTTTTTTAATTTTTAACGTTTATTTATTTTTGAGGGAGTGTGAGTGGGGGAGGGGCAGAGAGAGGGAGACACAGAATCCAAAGGAGGCCCCCAGTTCTGAAATGTCAGCACAGAGCCTGATGTAGGGCTCAAACTAAAAACTGTGAGATCATGACCCAAGCCGAAGTCAGACATTTAACTGACTGAGCCACCCAGGTGCCCTGCTTTGTGTTTCTACTGTATTTTGTACACTGGTTTCCGAAATCTATCCAGGAACTATTTGTTAAAGGTGCACACGTCGAGATACATACATACATATGTATATCTCTGTCTACCTCTGTATTCTGTATTATCTATCTGAGAGATTGATATTCTTTTTTAAAAATTTTTTAATGTTTGTTTATTTTTGAGACAGAAACAGAGTGCAAGTGGGGAGGGACAGAGAGAGAGGGAGACAGAAAATCCAAAACAGGCTCCAGGCTCTGAGCTGTCAGCACAGAGCCCAAAGCGGGGCTGAAACCCACGTACCATGAGATCATGACCAGAGCCGAAGTCAGACGCTTAACCAACAGAGCCACCCCAGGTGCCCCGAGATTGATATTCTTAATAGTGTGTACAAAGTGGAACATTGCTAGAATGACTTCCATTTTAATAGAAATCAGGACCTTAAACTGAAGGCATGAAGTTCTAATGATGGGATTTTAGGTATAACTCGTGGGGGATCTGGAAAGCGTGATGCTTGTGGGTATATGCTGCAGATGTTATGTGAACTTGGCCTATGGTAAGAAAAGTATTAAAAAATTTTCCAAATTAACCTCGTGGTGGGGAAGAGAGAAAATAAACACACGAATGAATGTCTGACCAGCTACTTGCATCTTCCAGGTAGTATAAGGGGAATACAAACTAGGGAAGATACATTGGACGAAGGTCCAGAATCTTTGTTACTTTCTTACATTTACTTAAAAAAATCGTGGTCTGTTCTGAGGGCATCAAAAGCTTTAAAAAAGGAACATGTAACCATTTCTTTTTCATTTTGCTGAAATGTGTGTGTGTGGAGGGGGGTGTGGATAGATAGGATCCCAAGGAATGGGAAGAAGAGCTTAATCTGGACACCAATCATTTATTCACTCAACAAACATCTATGTGAAGAGCTGTGTTGAATTAGAGATAAACAAGGTGCAAACTTTACTTTGGCTTTGTTTTTCCAAGAAAGAAGGAGAGATTGGAAGACTCTGGCTAAGAAACTCTAGCAGCCTTGTCCTTTCGTTATCCAGGCTGAGACTGAGCCAGACATTTTGGAGTTTTTTTTTTTTTTTTTTTTTTTTGTCTCTTTATTTACCTATGAGATGGCATGGAACCTTTGTTGAAATGCATTTCATATGAATATTGGCTTCTATATGGAGGAGATAGTTGATTGGTCATGACCACCATTTTAGAGGAAAATGAGCAACTCCTCAGACCCTTCTAAAAAAGAACTTTGGAGACCTTGATCTGATGGCTGTGAGCTGGTTACGAGAGCCCATCGTTTTGTCACCGGGCCCAGCGATCTTGGATGAGCCATGTCAGGGTGTTGTCTGCATGTTGTCTTTGCTGATCACTGTAATCGGGTCATAAGGGAAAGAGAAGTAATAGAGTGTCTCTTAGCAACCAACCCCAGGAGAAAGAGAAAATTACTCAAACCTGACCATTCAGCCAAGGAAGTAGAAAGCAAAAAAAAAAAAAAATTCTGATAGTCTGTTCAAAGTGCCCAGAGACCTGAGTCCTATGTGGGAGTTCCCGTAGGCTGGTTTGGGTCTCTCTTAAAAAAAAAAAAAAAAAAAAAAAAAAAAAAAAAAAAAAAAAAAAAAAAAAAAAAAAAAAAAAAAA